>NC_050190.1:17929043-17964043 GCF_008315115.2 Sander lucioperca | reverse complement strand
ATCCTGCAGCCATTCTGGATGACCTGCATGGGAAAGTCCTCAATGAAGCCTATCAGATCAGCAAGTCCACAGTCACTGAGTCCGTAAGTACAACAGTGCACAGATGGAGCAATACAGCTCGATGTGTTAATATTTATTCATCGTGATAGAGGTTTTTGAATGTTGGCATACAGCTTAAAGGTGCAGTAGGTAAGACTTATAAAACTAACTTTCTGTCATATTTGCTGAAACTGACCCTATGTTCCAGTAGAACTACATGAAGCAGGTAATTTAAATTGCTCCCTGTTCAGATGCACCAATCAGGGCCAGGGGGGGGTGTCTAACTGCGTGTCAATCACTGCTCATGCACACACATTCATTCTCCCTTGTGGGGGGAGGGGCTTAGGAGACCGTTTTGGGCTTTAGCAGAAACGGGGCGAGGGACTGAGAAGTTCTCGATGTTCAAATTTTTTGGCTAAGTCCTGGATCTTCACACTCCTACCTACAGCACCTTTTAATAATCAAATCACTCCAATATAAGTTGATTCAAATCACAAAGAGAAAGCTTTAATTCCTGTGATAATGTCACTCAATAGTATGAAAATATGCTTCCAACTTTTTTAGAAGTGGCTTTGTTGCCTGATGAGTGTTTTTGGATCTGGATCCACACAGAGCCAAACAGGCAAGCAGGAGCACAAGCTGTCCAAGACTGAGGGCACAACCCCTGGCTCCCTCAACATCACCCATGGCCAGACGGACCTGTCCGTCAAACCAGATAATGTGAAAATCAAGGGCCTCCAAGCCAACGTCTCCATCCCCAAGGTAAGACCCGTGACCCGGAATAATGTGAGGCCAGCAGCGGGCCTTAAACTGTGCTCTGACCAAAAGAGGTTCAAGAGCAAGCACAGAATCATTAGCATTGCTGTACATCACTTTACATTTAAACAATGAATATACAATACGCCCAGTATTTGTGTAGAATAATACGAAATTAAGCATATACTATCAAATCCATTCAGCTTCGTGGCCGGGTTAGCTCAGTTGGTAGAGCTGAGAAGTTTACTCCTCGACGCAGTGGCCGCGGGTTCGACTCCGATCTGCGGCCCTGTGCTACATGTCATTCCCCCTCTCTCTCCTCTTTCGTGTCTTCATCTGTCCTGTGGAAATAAAGGCCTAAAATGCCCAAAAAATAATCTTAAAAAAAATATTGTTTTTTTTTTTATTGCCCTTTGTATATCTTCATATAGACAAATACCAAAACAATCTTACATTTGGGAAAGCTAATTGTTTTATCACTGTATTCATCCCTGCGGAACAATAATTAGATTCTTGTGGCCATCGCTATTATTTATGTCCACAGCATCAGTTTTTTTTTGAAGTTCTTTATTAGGGAACAATATTTTACAGCACAGTGGGGTTTAGTTCTGTTTGTTGTCAGTTATCTTTATGTTTGGTTCTCTTTTCCTGCAGATGAACCTTTGCCTCCTGCAGGCTTCTGTAGAGGAGGGGTCACCGTCATGCTCCAATAAGTGTGTCACACATGTGTCTCTGGTGGCGCTGTGCTTCGACAGGATTGCCACCCAGTTCAGAATGAACAGGTAACGCCTCCACTACTGTGTGTGTGTGTGTGTGTGTGTGTGTGTGTGTGTGTGTGTGTGTGTGTGTGTGTGTGTGTGTGTGTGTGTGTGTGTGTGTGTGTGTGTGTGTGTGTGTGTGTGTGTGTGTGTGTGTGTGTGTGTGTGTGTGCGCTTGTTTAATTATATTCATGGGGTCCAAAAACCAGGAGTCCACTATACTTGTGGGGTCCCGACAGCTTTGTGGGGCCAAAATGCTGGACCCCACAAGTTTAAAGGCCTGTTTGATGGTTAAGACTTGGTTGTAGGATTAGGGTTAGAATTAGGTTATGGTTAGGGTAAGGGTTAAGGTTAGGCATTTAGTTGTGATGGTTAAGGTTAGTGTAAGGGGCCATGGAATGCATTATGTCAATGATGGGTCCCCACAAAGATAGTGCCACAAACGTGTGTGTGTGTGTGTGTGTGTGTGTGTGTGTGTGTGTGTGCGCGCAATGACTAAGATGTTTGGAGTATATGTGCAAATGTGTCTGCTATACGTGCTTTAAAATGCCTGCTGGCACATTCAGTTGTCGTCGTCTGGATGTCATTCAAGACATTCAAACATTCAAGAGTACCATTCACCATATTTGAAGGGTGGCAATCTCTGTGAATTTGGAAATAATTCACTTAGATTTATATTCTTCTATTCATTACTAATTCTCATTTACAAAAGGTGATGTGTGTTTTGTACTGTGAACAATTGTGTTTAGAGTACAAAATCAACAGTGCATTTCTTTGACTCCACCACATCTGACATGTGCTTAAATGTGACAGCTGCCCAGCTGAAATACAAACACACAGTTTCTTTCTACTCGCTTCAGGGGTATTGTAGAGGAGACGCCCAACACCACGGAACATGGCCGACCATCAGTCATGTTGGAGAAGTACGCCTCAGCCACCAAGATGCAGCCTCAGTCTTCTGGCTCGCTGCGCTCCAACGCGGGCATCGAGAAAGGCAAAGAGATCGCCGCCAGGCTGAACATCCACCGTATTCACAGCCAGCTGCGAGGCCTCGACTCCACAGGTTGGTTCAGGAGGACGGCAGCCCTGCTTGATCCCTTGTGCCACTTTTTAAAGTGGTCCACTGATCTTTTACATAACCTACAGCCTCTTTGTTAATATACCGTACTAGCTGTCCCTAAACAGTATGCAAAAGTGCCCTCACTTGATCTACAGGACCCAACAAAAGGATTTAGATGCTTTCACTGTTTTTACATTTTATTTGTAATATAGTCTCTTTCTAATTTTTTTGTTCTCCCCAAGCACTTTTTTGTCAAAATGTTTAACAGGAAACATCCTAGTAATGTAGTTGCGTTGTTTCTTCTGCTTTCGTAGACATTGGCACATGTGCAATCACAGCAATCCCGTTTGAGAAGTCCAAAGTGCTGTTTGGCCTGGAGGAAATGGAGGAGTTTTCAATGGTGGATGAAACCGAAGCCCAGGCCACAGCAGGCGATCTCGGCCGCTCTGCGACATCTCTTGAGAAATGGGGCTGGATTATGTTTGAATGTGGCATTGAGAACCTCACTGTCAAAGGTAAAGACATCCGAGTCATCACTTACGTTGAGAACAACAAAGATGAGTTGCATTTTGTGTACAGATTTGTGAATTTGTTACGCTTTCTGTTGCAGGGGGCCGGCAGTCAGGAGCCATTCTTTACAATTCATTTGGTGTGATGGGACGCTCAGACACTGGGGGGAAGACGGGTATGTCTAAGTCCAATGGTTCGACAGGCTCTCAGACGGGCAGTGGTTACAGCACCGACGTCTCTGATGACAACCTGCCACATGATGCTATCAGCCCGGCCTCTGATGCCAATGAACACTCAGACTCAGACGACCAGGTTAGAAATTATATTAATATGCTATTCTGAAGTGGCTAAAAAAAAAAAAATCTATCCCTCAGATCTTTATTGCTCAGATTTAAAAACAAAAAGAAATTGGAGCCAACGTCAAACCTGCTTTAACACTAGCCAAACCTTAAATCTGCAGTATTTATTTTATGAGCTCAAACCCAGTTAATATCTGAATTTTTACCATGGCATTTGAGTGTCACAGTCCATTGTTAAGCTCCACGTCTTCTCTCAAGGTCGACAAACGCATAAAACCCTTTTTAGCTCTGCTGACAGTGACCTCAAACATCAACTTACGTGAGGACAAAATGAATTCGAGCCAATTTCTTCATTTTATCTGCACCTTACTGTGTTAAAACATAACTTAGGGCAAGCTCACTCGCTCATAAATGTCATAGAAAGTGCAGGTGGATGTGAACGTGTTAACAGAGAATCAAAGCTCCACGGCACTGATCTGACGAGACACATGTGCAGCTAGTCTCATTACAAAAATTATGGATTATTCATTTGTTTTTGTCTTTTCTGTTTCTACGTTTATATTTTGCAAACATGCAATCTTTGATTCAGATTTGAGTAGCTGTCTTGTTCATTAAGACTGGTGCAGATCCATATCAAACAATGACATTTATTTGAAATGTTCAGGTTGAGCCTGATCAGAGCGAGAAGAAAGAGATTAAAGTCATCAAACTTGGAAACATCCACTCTGATCTAGAAAATAAGCCATGATGGCAAATCAAAGCTGTAATCGGGCTGACAGTGATGTCTGACAATGATTGTCTTATCCAAAGCTGCAATACTGGAACTTATTCCCACCAGCCTGTCTCATCCACCTGTTAAATTGTGCGATCTTGTGCTCTGTAGGATGAAGGAGTGGAGTCGGACGACCTGAAGAAAGACCTCCCCCTCATGCCCCCGCCACCTGACTCCAGCAGCATGAAGCTGACCATTAGGGAGATCTGGTTCAGTTTTGCTGCTCCCACAAATGTGCGTTCACCTTCACAGGCCATCTCCAGGTATGACATATAGATCTCTTTAAACACATTTTTACAAAAACAACTACCACATCACACTGTCATCTGGTTGAGATTGAAGTGGCAGTGATATTGTGTCGTAAGTACAATATTATCTATTATCTGCTAGGGAGAGGTTTTTATGAAAATTCACACCAGCCATTTAAAAAAAAAAAAAAAAAAAATTAAAAAAAGGCTTTGCTGCTGATGCAGACGTGTCAGCCTCACAGGGCCGGTTCATTCTGAGTGTGTATTGTGGACCTGAGTTTTAATTAGAAGTCAACTCCCCAATGGCAACACATGTCTTGTGTCTGCAGTTGAGAATAAAGGAGCTGAAATCAATTTCTTGACTCTCAAGTTGTGAGATAAAACAACATGTTGTTGACATCATGATAAAACATTACATACAGTGTTTTATCTATAACAGGAGGAAAAAGAAGAAATAGAAAACGGTAATTCAGGATACATTGATCAATAGTTTTGACAAGGTGATCAAAGCTCCTCTGACTCTTTGTTGTGTTTACAGGCAGTTGAATCTGCTCAGCACAGCCACCCCTGCCATTGGAGCCTGGTTGGTTCCCATCGACCAGCTGAAATCTTCTCTACGCAAGCTGGACATGGAGGGCACACTGCGCGTGTGCGCTGTTATGGGCTGCATCATGACCGAAGCTCTTGAGGTCAGCAATACATCTAATTCAGTTCAATGTTATTTATAGTATCAATTCATAACAAGAGTTATCTCAAGACACTTTACAGATAGTAGTAGGTCTAGACCACACACTATAATTTACAAAGACCCGACAGTTTCCCACGAGCAAGCATTTGGTGCAACAGTGGCGAGGAAACACTTCCTTTTAGGCAGAAACCTCGGACAGACCCAGGCTCTTTGTGGGCAGCATCTGTCGCTGCCGGTTTGGACACTGATACAGATATACAGATGTAGAGAAATATGATTCATAATAATTGTGGCAGTTGGAATGATGAACAGTGGCAGTTATAGTAACAATAAAGTGGAACTGCTACAACTATTATTTCTAGTCATAGTGGAACTAGAAATAATAGCTGTAGCAGTTTGGGGAGTAGCGGGAAGTAGTAGGGCACAGCAGGGCGTGGAGCAAGACCACGACAGCAGCCGCAACCGTGATTTAGGTGCCACCCGAATCCAAGGAAAACTGCGAGGCGAGAAAACACAAGGACTCCGGGGAATAATCTCCCCGGAGATAAGTTAGTAACAAGCATTTCTGGGACATGAATGCACGCAGATGGAAAGAGAGAGGAAAACAGTGTGTCAAAGGAAGTCCCCCGGGAATCTAGACCTGCAGCAGCATAACTATGAGCTGGTCCAAGGCAAACTTGAAGATCTGTCGACCGAAACAAATATGAAGAATTGTCCAGTATCCTCCTCTTGATTTTAATCAGTCAGCATTTTTATCAAACCCCATTTTTAACCAGCTTTTCAATGAGAAGGAGTCCAAAACCTCCAACATCTATTTTCACTTGACGTGCACTAGTTTGAAACCTGTTCTCATTGCCCAACAGAAAAAGAGCATCCACATCCCCATCCGGAGCAAGTACAACCGTGTGACTAAAAGAGCTCGCTACCTGCATGAGAATCCCTCCTGTATGCTTTGTAACATCCTTCACCGCTACCTGCAGCAGGCTGACTACTCTGTCATTGAGGAGGCTACCATGGTAAGTGCGAGGCCTCTGAATCTATTCTTTTCCATTAGCTACATTTCAGGAAACTCCCAACTTGACCATGTGTAGTTAAATAACTGGAGAGACAAAGATAATGAATCTCTTATCTTCTACATAACTGCACAGAATACCTGCAACCTGCACTTTGGTATTTAATGCTTCTTTTGCACTTCTGGTTGGATGTCAACTACATTTCATTGGCTCTGTACCGGTACTCTGCTAAATGACAATAAAGTTGAATCTAAATCTAATCTAATCTAAATGGCTAGTAAAATTAATATGATCTCATTTGGACTCGTTAAATAAAAAATAAAAATCACCACTTAATTTAAGTGGTCTTAAGTGCTCTTGGCTCGGTTTCACTATTTTAATGAATCCATCACCAGTGGCACTAATCCAGTTCTTCCCTCTTATCTTTTCCATCCCAGAATGATGGTGTTCCAGCCCTTGTGACTCTAAAAAAGGGTCTGGTTGCTTTGGCCAGACAGTGGATGAAATTTATAGTGGTCACTCAGGGCTTCAAAGCTATTGGTCTGATGAGGCCCAATCAGCTTGCCAAACCCAAGGAGCCTCAGCAGAGCCTGGGTGAGACGATCTTGGGCCTGGACAACGGTGCTGCGCTGCAGAGTGACACCAGCGCCGATGGAGCTGAATTTGAATTTGACGCAGGTGGGAACTTACAGCTTTCAGTATGCTAATACTATTCTGACCCACCCGTCTGTTTACCACAGATGTACAGTGAAACTCCTAACCTCTACTTCTCAGTGTTTGCACAGATATAAGTAGACGGTTATCACTTGTAAGCAAAAAGGAGATTTAGACATAAATGATATATTACAAATCTTCAGACTTTACTTTTGCAGCAATCATATGGTTCTTTTGGGAGTTTTATTTGATGTTATTATTGTGAAGCCACAGTGAGTGAACACACCATGTTGCTGGAGGGAGCATGCAGTCGGCCCCCGCCAAAAGAAGCAAACTCTGGCCCTGTCAGCGGAGTGGAGATCATGAGGAAACTGTCCAAGTCCCATACACACAACGAGTCTGCACTCAGGATAAAGGTACACCTTTGAGAATTATGTTCCTGTTATCTGTTGAAAATCCATACTGGGTTGCATGAGATTGTGCAGGTATACCTTATAAATGCAATGTATACATGCTCATTTCTAGCTCCAACTACCATTATTTCTAGGGATGTCCCGATCAGGTTTTTTTGCCCCCGAGTCCGAGTCATTTGATTTTGAGTATGTACCGATACCGAGTCCCGGTCCGATACTTATCGCATACTCACGCTTTCCGCTTCAAACTGCTTCCGTGTTCTACTTTGCCGGCATTTAACCAATAGCGTCACATGATCGGGCCCGATTTCCGATCACGTGATCGGATCTGGACATCCCTATTTATTTCCATTATTGATTAATCTGCTGACATTTTATAGACGGAACAACTGAGAGAAAAATCGGTTTCAGCTCTACACATTTTCACAGCTGTACTGTGCCACGCTGTATGTTAACCAGATTGTGTAGACAGCAGTATACAGTTTAACTAAATCCAGCCTACAAAATTGCCAAACATTCTGTAGCTCCAACTCCTCAAATGTGTCTTCTGTGATAGTCAATTTGCAATTTGGACTGTTGATTGGACAAAATAAGCAACAGGCAACATCTGACATGTTGAAGACCAAACTGTTAAGCAATTAATCCATGTGTGTGAAATTTGATTGTTGTCCTTTACTCCGGTGTTAGGTTTCCCTTTCAACAGAGATGTTATTCTCTGTTTCCTGCCCGAGGACTACAGATGAAAATAAGTTTATAGCTAACTATGGTACTGCTAAGGAGCGTAGTGCACTGCCCCTGTCAAATAAATAAAAATAAATAAAATTAAATAAATAATGAAATAATCAGCAGATGTATCAATTAGTTGCAGCCCTAAAAAAAACAATTAATACTTTAGGAAAGTGACATTTTACAGCAGACTGTGCTGTCCTGACTGGTGTGAAGGTGATTCCACTGTTAGAGAGCCAGAAAAGAGCTGGCACTGAGTGGAGGGATGACATTTTCCTCTCTCTGCCTAATCCAATGTGTTCTTTTGTCAAAAAAAGCATCACCTCAACTTTTTTTCCCCCATATATGGATCATGGCCGTCACCATGTATCCCACTCATCTTTGCCTATGGCTTTTTTTATATTTCAGTGTGGTATGGTGTGAACATAATCTGTACATCTGTCATACCCAGGGCTCCCATCCATACCAGTCGCTGAGCTACACCAGCGGTGACACAGCAGCTGACTCACCAGCCCATGTGAGCCGTGTCGGCCTGCCAGCTAAGGACAGCCCCAGGAAGGAGAGCCTTCTGAGTAATCTGACAGGCAGTTTTCGGAGTCTGCACAATCTGCTCGAGGGCATGCCCCAGAGGAACGAACCGTCTGCTGCTACCGCAGCCAAGAGCAGCTCCCTCACTCGCACAGGTACTCATGCCCCCGGACCACTGTTGTGTTGCACCGCACCACAGGATGTGGAAGGTCCTGGTAGCCACAGAATAGTGTTCACTTGATTACAACATGTCTTCTTGTCATTTTTTATTTTTTTTTGCTGCAAGGCTAACCTCTGCCGTTCAATAGTGTGAATCAAAAATGAATCAAAAATAGATTCACAGCTCCCTGTGAATCTATTTTTGAATAGAGAAGGTCCCTTCTCGAGCACATGCCCACAGTGAACGGATATGCACAGTCAGTGTGCCTTTGCGTTTCATGCTGGGTATCGTTCTACATTTTTCAATACCGATACCAACACCATGACTTTGATTCCGGTTCCTAAACGATCATTTTTTTGATACCAGTTTTAAAACAAAAATAAATTACAACATTACACATTACGGCACAGATTTTTTTTTTTTTCTTCTTTTTTTTTAATATTAATTTTTGGGCATTTTAGGCCTTTATTTGGATAGGACAGCTTAGACTTGAAAGGGAAGAGAGAAGGGGAATGGCATGCAGCAAAGGGCCGCAGGTCGGAGTCGAACCTGTAGCCATTGCGTCGAGGAGTAAACCTCTATAGATGGGCGCCCGCTCTACCAGGAGAGCTAACCAGGCGTACAGATCTTTTTATTTACTACATGAACCCCGTCTCTGTGCATAACGTAGAGTTTTTCCTGCGTATCTCTGCAACGTTAGACAGCCAATCACAAACATGATTATTTCTTGGGAGAAGCATGCAGCGTGCTTATTGGCTCACTGACGCTGATGAGATTTACTCCTTAGGTATTGAAATTGGGTATTGAATGACGAGGCATTTTTTTTAAAGGCAGTTCGGTCGGTGCCTAAAAAGTATTGAATTCAGTACCCAGCCCTATTCAACATTCAGCATCCCCTGCTCCTCTACATGTTTTGGTTCCTTATTGTTGTTAAAGACCATGACTGTTAATGTGTGTGTGTGTGTGTGTGTGTGTGTGTGTGTGTGTGTGTGTGTGTGTGTGTGTGTGTGTGTGTGTGTGTGTGTGTGTGTGTGTGTGTGTGTGTGTGTGTGTGTGTGTGTGTGTGTGTGTAGGAGCTTGAAAAATTGTTCAAACCCTGTTGTCGTCATAACTTTTAGAACCCCCAATACCACGTGTGCCCTGATGATGCAGGATAAAAAATGATCCGTGGACAGCAGTCGGTATCTGTGTGATGTCCGTTTTTTTGTAGTCTTTTCCGTGATGTAATGTGCTCTTAACCTCTTTTTTCTGGGGCTCAGGAAACAGTTTAGGGACAGACATGCTGACCGAACACCCGCTGCTGTCAGAGCCCTCCTCCGTCAGCTTTTACAATTGGATGTCCAATGCTGTTGGCAACAGGACGGGGGCTGTCACCCAGGACTCCCCGCTTAATCGCTCCCAGCACAACAGCCTGCAGACAGGTCAGACATCGTTTGCCTTGGATGGGTGTTTTCCAATTGTCAAATCCTCATTGTACATGTATTAAAAAAACGTATTTTAATTCAGAAGACCCCTTAAATGAGGATTCCAGTTCATAAAGATGAACTCATCTCTGTGGAACCTTGAGGCTAGGGGTGTGCAACAAAAATCGATTCACATTCGTATCGCGATTCAAGCTCTGCCGATTCAAAATGGATTCATAGAATTCCAAAAATCGATTCATATTTTTTAAATTAATTGAATTTTTTTTTTTAATTGTATGTCTACTGCAATCACATGGGAAAAGTAACTACATTTACATACTGTGAATTGTTTTTTTAATCGAGAATCGTTTTTCAATCAAAAATCGATATTGAATCGAATCGTGACATTTTCTGAATGGTGGACCCCTACTTGAGGCCAGCTATGTTTTCTTTGTTATTAAATGTTGTTTTTTTTGCTGTTAGAATAGATACTAACATTTAACACCTTTTGAGCTTCAGCTAGTACAGCAGCTATAACAGATCAGAATTGATATATTGTTGCTGTTTTACTAGACCCACTGGATTCACCTGTCAACCACTACCAGTACCAACAACTACCAACACTTAACAGCCCAGAAGCAGAAGGAGGTCAGGGATTGTTGCTCAGTGTTGTGCTGATGATGCAGTTAGTTTGTCCCGCTTTTTTGTTAGTTAGTTTAATAGTCACCTAGAACTCTGTGTCGATCTATCCCACAGAAAAACCTGGAAACAGGTAGGTTGTTGGTGTGTAAATAAAATAAGATTACCATCATTCATGCTGGAGGGAAGTTGATTAGACTTTTAACAATTAATACTGTATATTATGGGGCAAAGCCACTATGTATATGTTTGTTTCTGTGATTATAGCATATATCAAATTATTTTTGATTGTTTCATTCCGAAGTTTGTATTTGTTGAAAGATGAGAGAAACTCCGTGGCAGTGTGCATTGCTGTCTGTCACTGTCTTTTTTGATACTACCACTAGGGGACACCAAAGCCGGGAAATTCAAATCCTACGTATAGTGCTTTTTAAACAATAAGACCAAGATTATATTTTATTTGCAAGAAGTTGTCTTCATTGAGTGCCATATGGATGAGTTTTACCATTCAGAGCAATTCATGTGTATTTAGACAAGATGTCAAAGCAGTTTGAGCAAACAATGCAAACCTACAGTATCTGTACACTAATACCAGTACAGAGACGGTACATGGCCAATATTGAGGATCAATCAAACACCAGGGCTTCCTTTATCAGTTTTTAAATCTTTATACCTTCTAGGTTATTAGTGGCCATCTAGTCCAGCAGCCCTCTGACATGCCATTAAAAATGGGCTTAATCATATAAAATGTTTGATATCAAAACAGTGAATTGGTAGCTTATTAAACTCTCTGGAATCCCTTGTGACTGTGCTACAGGCCTGCAGCAGAGCTACTGTGATGGATAGATGAAGTCATGTTGTTTCCTCACTGTTCCTGCCAGACATTGTGTGAGAACCAGAGCATGTTAGTGGAGTTTAGCAACCTGAATTGTTTGTTCATGCCTCACAGCACTGCTCTTTCCCACCCTGTGTGACTCAGAAGATGTGTGGGAGTACAGAGGAACAAACAGCTGCATTTTGCACTTGTTTTATCCTCCCTCAATAGTCGTTTAGTATTCGGATACACCCACTTGAGATTTGAAAAGATACATCTTACCTTTACAATTTAGCAGAGCACTTTTGATTGTGTGGATCTGTGCCCAAGACAGTAAGCCATTTCCCCCCCTGTGGTCTGTCTCTTCTGTCCCGGCTGCTCGTTGAGCAGCGGCTGTTAGTGATTCTCACTCCTTCGAAGGCAGACCAATAAATTTGCAAAAATAAAATGACAAAAACCTAAAGGACTCCAGCACACCTTTGTCCAAGTGAGAAGTTAAACCTCCTGTGAGCTGTCATCAGCGACAATAGCCTGCAAAAACTTCCCACTCTGACATTCATTGCAGCAGAAGGATTAAGTTTCCTGTTGGTTTCGGAGGGCAATTTGAGCAAAGACACTACCAGTTGATGTTTGCTCTCGGCAGCTGAGGTTCTGGTGGCTTCCGTCCGCCGGCCATATCCTCCCCCGCTGCATCTGCAGCCTCCGTCGGCCTCTCTCTGGCGAAGTAAGGATACGGCTGAGCCCCAGAGACACAGAGAACATTGAAAAGAACTGCAGGCTTTTTTCACACCATATCCCTATCCCAGAAAAATAGAGATAAGGTTGAGGAGGTTTCATTTTTTTCCTTTAACAGAATGTAATGTGGCTGTTAATGTCTATAACGTTGGCTCTCTGTAATGCCATGGTCGCCTTCCATTTAATTCACTCTTTAACATACAGTATTTGTCATGAGGAGGTGGAGTGGTAAAGTGTATCACCCTACAGCACTCCACTTACCCACTGCTGCTTATACTGACATATCCGTCCGTTTTCAAGTAACATACTGCCACTGAGCTGCTCCTCTGCTCGCATGCTCTGGTGTGAACATATCCTGTAGGAAAACACAACAGTAGCTCCCTGGACCGGCCTGGTCTCACACCACATGTATCCCAAACCTCTCTTCCAATCCCTTAGGTGGGGCGTGTAACCTGCCTACAATCCCCTCAGCATCAGACTTCAACACAGTGCTCTCCAGCGACCAGAACACCCTGGATGGGACCCACTCCCAGCACTCCCAGCACAGCACCAGCCAGGACGAAATGGCCGACATTGAGGAGGGCAACCAGTGCCCAGCTGCTGTTCAACTGGCTGATGCTCAGGTGCTGTGACTACACCTGTCAGCATTGCTTTGTCTTTTGTTCCAAATGTTGTGCTTGCTGTCTAAACCTTCACCAGGCAGGCAATCAACTAAAATCAATAGTATTATTATTTGTGTTGGTAGCATGGAAATGTGCAGAATATTTAGGATTAAAATACATCGATTTACAAATGCTGTAGTGTCACTTATGCCAGATTGAAAAACAAAGGGATCTACCGTATATCTGTGTGCCTGAAATAAATGAGCGTCACCTCTGCAAACGCCCGTCTTCATTTTGTGCCTCGATATCGGTTTCCCACCCTCAGGTTGTCTTCAAGCCTTTGCTGAACTACACAGGCATCCAGGCCCAAGACGCCACTCCTCTTAGTTACAAGATGTATTTCGGAGAGCACCTGTCTTTTTCTGGCAACCTTGAGTGTCTCAGAGCAGACATCGTGGACTCCGACACCTCCAAAGAGCGGAAAAACAAAAGATCCAGGAGGTAAAATAAATCCTAATCATTACCAAAAACGAAAAAGGATTTGGAATTTTTTTCCTTTCTTGTTGATGTGTTTTAGTGTTTTGTCACTCTAAATGTAAGTATAGAATGTCTGCTAAATACCTACCTAACCCTCTGTCTGACTGTCTGTCCCTCTATCTTTAGACAAGGCATGGTGAACCTCCCTCCGCTGGAGTTCAAGCCAGCGCTGCTGATTGAGACGTTCAGCCTGAACGCGGTGGTGATGGAGAAATCGGCCAGCGCTCCGCAGGGCCCCACTGCTGCTCCGCTGTCCTTCCACGACCTCAACCGCCGCCACTACAACACATTCCACTGTGATTTCACCACGGCCTGTCAGGCCATCAGCCAGCGGGTCGACATGGCCCTGGTGCGCCTCATCCACCAGTTCAGCACCATGATCGACGACATCAAGGCCACGCAGACCGACATCAAGCTGAGCCGCTACACTGCCGGCTCGGCCTCCCCGACGCCCACCTTCAAGGCCCGGCCGTACCGCCACTTCAGGTCCTCAGACTTTAGCCGCAGCTCCCGGGGCAGCCTCAACGGGGCGGGGC
The DNA here is from genome assembly GCF_008315115.2 of Sander lucioperca. Taxonomy (NCBI): domain Eukaryota; kingdom Metazoa; phylum Chordata; class Actinopteri; order Perciformes; family Percidae; genus Sander; species Sander lucioperca. The sequence goes on along the minus strand of NC_050190.1, from coordinate 17,950,153 downwards.
GCAGCGGAACCCAAACCCTGAAGAGCAAGAGAGGGGTGGGTGGAGGAGGCGCAGGTGTTGCTGGGGGTTTACCATCTAATGGGCCTCCATCAGGCATGGACACGCTGGGGAGAAGGGAGCCGCGAGGACGAAGCTCCCTCGGACGTTCAGAGCGACGCACCTCGAAGGTAACTTTTCAGAATCAGAATCAGAAAAAGCTTTATTGCCAAGTACGTTTACACACACAAGGAATTTGTCCTGGTGCTGTAGGTGCATGTCACATTAAAGCAACACACACAGACACACCGAGTCGCCATATATGCGGCGCCAAAACAACTCTCTCTTAACTCTCGCAGGGAGAATACAGCATCACATGAGGAGAGGAGAGGGAAAAAAAAAGCAACTCTCAGACTATCCTCATAAAGATAAGAACAGTGTGGGAACAGGAAAAAAACACCTCAGCACATAAGCACACAAACAGTACATTTGCACTGCTGAACATAACATAACATAACATAAATGTACAGTTGCACATTTGGCTGCGAAGGCGTTGGACTGGGGAGAGGGTAGGTTGGGGGAGTTTGGCCAGCTGAGAAACGCACAGCCCGGCAGTCCCACTAGTGACCCAGTCCGCAGAATGTTATAGCGAAAACACAGCACGTTGCCATGGTGACACCCTTGAACAGTCCAGCACCGATACGACAATCAGCAGGCAGTGGGGAAGACGGGGGAGGAACCAAGAGAGTCTCGCTTGCAGAGCCCCAACAGGGTGACTGTTTGTTCCAAGATACGGCCTTGGCAAGGCCGTTCAGGATAAGGGAGCCGAAAGATTAAATTTGTTTTGTCTACGCGAATGGCTGCTCTAATTTAAACATTCATTCTATTGTCCAACTACACACTGTTCAACTGGTCAATTTTTCTTTCCAAATCCATGACCTTCCTCATGATGGTATCCAAGCCGCGGGTCATTACCATGTTGTGTTCCATCACGCGATTAATAGTTCCAGTTTGCGAACTGATCGCTTTTTCGACAGCTTCAGTCAGGCCAGGCAGCTTCCTTGGGCTTTGGACAGCTACCAAAGTCTTTCCAATTCTTCGATAAACCAGAGCGAAGCATCCTCCAATCAGCAACATTCCAGTTATCAGGGTTCCAAATAGGTAGATATCCTCAACGTCCTCCACGGAAAGAGCAGAGAGACACACGACACGCCATTTCTCCCAGCCGTCCATCGTATACCCCGCAGCAAACGTCCCGTCAGGACATGCTGGCTCACCCGAACCAGTGCTCCTCCTCGAGAATACAGTGTCAATTGCGTTGAGAGACCAGTTAATCAATTCCATGATTTTTAGGTATTTGTAGAGCCTTGCAGGGAGAGTTTTATTACGAGTTTTGAATGGTCATCTTTTAAAAAACACAAAGGTCAGAACCATAAATTTAAAGACATGAAGTGCAACATGAAATAAACTTGGACCCCATCCAGAATGTTTTTAAATTTTTAAATATGTCCCATAGATTTCCCAGTTTCAGCATCCAAAGCAGGCTATTTCAGTCTAGGAGCCCAATTAAATAATTAAATAAATTGTAAAAGTGTTTGAGGGCTTAGTACATTATGATATAAGTGTATTTTAGTGCTCACTTATGTCTCATAAGTTGTTGCAGAAGTTTTGGGGTTGATACCATTTGTTACACAAAAAACGTTTGACATTTGGAGATTTCTGCAAGAATTGCATTTCTTTGGCGATTGGATGGTGAGCACTTCTGTTCTGGAAACTGCTGAGAAACCCCCTTTTTGTCAATATACCTAGGACAGCCATACATCTTCTGAATGTCCTAGGTCCTTAGTTTGTGGTTGTAAAGAGGACACAACAGGTCATTTTATATAGTGACACAAGTTAAAAAAAAAAGGTCTCACTAAATTGAAATGGCTACTATGAGGACGAACATCATCACACTGGAATACAATTGCTCTCATTTAATCCACTCAACTTTCCAGTCATTGCCAATGTATGCAATTCCAAGATTGTTTAAGGACCTCCCAGTATGCAGAAATATAAAAAAAGGCCTTTTACATTTTAGAAAAATAACACATGTATACTGCATAGAAAAACTGCGTGGTTATTGCCTAAACTGCATGGGATTAGCATGGTCATGTCTGTAAAGAAGAGAGTCATGACCATACTGACAAGCTAGCATGACATGATTGGTGCCATTGGATTCCCCATCTAGTTTCATGTGATACCAATATCTTCACTCTATCTGCATATGATCAGTAAAATAAGAAAATTCATTCTGAAATTGTCATTTTCTACACACAAACCCTAGAGGGAGCCAGTAGATAAGAATTTTTCAGAACAGGCACCATTCACTGAAACAGTGTCAGCTGTTGGCAACAAAGTATTTTATTCATTCCGCAGTTTTCAGGCAAAACTTGAAAAATGGTAGAATCTTCTCTGCAAACCTGTCTGGCTTGATAGTTCTCACCAGAGCAGTTTTTTGTTGTCCTGGCAGTTGGAACATGTGCTTTAAACTTAGCTAAACATATTTTTAAGTGAAGGGATTTTTATTAAAGTTGAAGATGTATGAGAGGGACGACAGACTTCCACAGATATAATCTCAACCAGTGCTCTTAGAGATCTCTCTGCAGAAATAACTGAGTAACTCTCCTGTTTACTAAAGTTATTGTCACGCGTAGATGAAAGTTATCTTACAGCTCTCATTACCTGTCTCTGTCGTGACGGCCTACAGTTACAGTAAACAGGAGGGCAATAAAAGAAGAAATAAGTCCGCCTGACTGTTTATTGACCCTTGAAGCCAGTGATGCATATTTTTGACATTTCTATTTGTTTTATAACATGGAATATTGTGTAACGTCTTCAGGTGTCGAGAAAGGGCTCCCGTGACGTGGCCGACCACATGGCCATCCAGATGGACGACTCCGACTCCATCACCGTGTCGGAGCAGAGCGAGCCATCAGCAGAATGTTGGCAGAACATGTACAAGCTGCTCAACTTCTACTCCCTCATCTCCGATCCCACTGGCATCCTGGAGAAAAGCTCCCCAGAGAACTGCCTTTCAGGTGGGAATCAGCTTCCAGCTGTCTTCCAGTTCCTAATTGCCATCCTTTATCCCACCCATACATTTCATCCTGCTTAACTTTGCTCTTTTAGCTTTGTATACCTTCGTTCCACATATTATGTTTTTTACGATATTGCTACTATATACTATGACTTTTTTCCGACATACTATAATATGACTTTTTCATCACTTTTTCAACATACTTAACCATGACCTTTTCATCAATTTTTCGACATACTATACTTTGACTTTTTCTTCACTTTTTTTGACATAATATACTATGACTTTGTTCAACATACTATGCTATGAGTATTTTCGACAAAATATACATACTATACTTTGACTTTTTCTTCACTTTTTTCGACATACTATACTGTGACTGTTTTCAACATACTTTATTTGGTGGCTTAGTGGTTTGCACTGCTCCAACTAGCATCAAAAAGTAAACTGACCCAGGTTTGATTCCCAGTCTGGGCTGGCCCTTTTTTTGTGGAGTTTGCATGTTCCTCCAGACTTTCTTTGATATACTATACTATGACTGTACTTTTTTATTTCCTGTCTTCCCTTTCATCACTTCCATCTGCACCCTTAGCTCTGCCTTACAAACCTTGCTGTTACAACTCGATTCCCTCCTAACACGTCTCCCTTTTTCCCTTCCTGACCTGAAGTGCAGATTTGCATTCATTCCTTATGTCATTCAATTTTCATGCTGCTATTAAGTATCATTAATAATGTACTCCTAGTTAATATATGATAATGCTGACTTCTCTGCTGTGTCATGCACTGTAATACTTCCCATTTACTGTATAATTTATTCATTTCTTGTCAATGTATCCTGATATTACCTCGTGCTGCTGTTGACACCACATTCCCCCGAGGAGTTCATTAAGTATGAGAGTAGCTTGTAGTGGTGGGACAGTGTTTCACAGAACCCGCCTTATTCCAATGACAGACTGAGTTCCTTCGGTACTAAAACTTTGCTCAGTCCTTTTTTTAAAGTGCAGTGATCATCACACACCACATGTCATCCTGCTAAACCTGCAGTTAAAGGGTAACTACCGTTTTTATTTTTCAACCTGGATCCTATTTTCCTATGTTTTTGTGTGTAAGTGACTGATCGGAACAACAATCTTTGAAATTGGTCCAGTATTACGTTTGGTACTAGTATTAACGTGAACGCTGTAACCGGCAGCCACAGACCGGGCTGCAATGTAACCCTATGGGGCAAATGTTCAGCGTCAGTTTGGTCCACTAAAAGTGCTGTTTTTGCCACTAAAGGACTCAGATTATTATTCTAAGTGTCTGACAACATTATGGAAAGGATCCCTACAGAGATATACCTTTTTTAAAACCTCTTTAAAACTTTTCTGTTTAACCAGAAACAGCTCTGAGGTCGCTAGCGCTAAACCCACCAGACTCCATTTTAAAAAAACAATGCTTTTAGCGTGTATAGAACCTACATATTTTCAAATGTAAATCGGTAAACTATGTGTTTATTTCAACCAAAACCAGAGTTGTGATGGTTGGAAAAGTGGAAAGACAACCCAAAACTGCTTTTCATAGTTTTATTTTGTTTCTGTCAATTTTTAATGTAAGTGTATTTTACGATGCTAAAATTACTGTTTATTTACATGGAGTCTGGTGCGTTTAGTGAACGTAATTTCGCAGATGTTTTTATGTTTAAAAAAGATACTGTATACTGTACATTAAATCTAAACAACCACTCCATTTGGTCGCCCTCAGTACCCCAGAACATTTCAGGATTTTTAACAGACATTTCATTTAAGATGGGTGTTCTTAACTCATCATAATAAGGACAATACAAAAGAAAATGTGATTCATACTCACCTTCTCCTAATTCACATAGTTTGCACAACCTTTTATCTTCTTGGATGTTTTAAAATCTATCAACTTCAAGGGCAAGGGGAAGGATTCCTGTTCTCAAGTGAGCCACTAATGACCTCTGACCCCTCGATAAGTTTGCTGTAACATGAAGTTCAGGACCATAATATTTGTAATTGAGTTTTGATCACACAATAGCAGCATAAACACCTGTAAGACTTTTATTTTGGCATGCTGATATGTATTCTACTAAACCTCTCTACATGTACACTTTGCTTTTCCGATCTCTTTTCTACAGAAGGTGGCCGTCGGCCCTCAGAGCCATTCTGTAAAGTGATCTTTGAGAACGAGCAGCAGGAGCCCACCACGCCCAACAAGCCCCCTGGCGCAGGCGGGCGGCGGCGTAGCCTGGTGAGCTCCGAGCCCCAGCACGTCACACTCATAGTGTTCGGTATCGGCATGGTGAACCGCACCCACCTGGAGGCCGACATCGGCGGGCTGACCATGGAGGCTGAGCTGAAGAAGATCCATGGGAGTTTCACCCTTAAGGAGAAGATGAAAGGTGAGGGGTTGAGATCTGTATGGGTGTTAATTAGGGCTGTGCAATTAATCAAAATTTAATTGTGATTATGATTTTGACTCCCAATGATCACAAAAACAGAATAATCGCGAAAAACAATTATTTAGCTCATTACGTTTTGTAAGTAAACTCTTATTTTCTCTTGTGTTGGAAAAGTTTAAATAGGAAAAGCATTAAGGCAAATTTCACAGTTGTATGTGTTTTTTTTACTGTTGATTTATTTCAACGTTTTCCACTGTTTAAGTTCAATAATTGCAACATCTTTCCAGAAGTCAACGAGTAATCGTGTTAAATTATCGTGATTTCAATATTGACCGAAATAATTGTGATTATATTTTTTTCCATAATCGAGCAGCCCTAGTGTTAATGGGAATGAGTTTTTGTTAGTGTGTTCTATTTTTTTTGTCTGTCACTTCAGGCAAACTTGTTAGCTATGCACTAGTCTATATCCACGACGTTCCACTTCCGGGATTGCTCCGGTGCTGCCGGAAATTCCGCCGGATCACGCTCTTTTCCGTTACTTTCTGCTTTCTTTGTGTTGGCATTTTAAACTCCGATGGATTTATGAGGACTATGGTTAACTGCTCCTCAGATCTCTGCAGGCTAGCTAGACTGCCCATTACGATTGTGATTGGTTTAAAGATGCCAATTTTTAAACGTGCCAATAAACCAGAGCACGATTTGTCTTTGGTGCATGAAATCAATTTTAATTTTAACATTTGTCTTTCATCCTGAAACTTCCAGCATCTATTCTTCTGTTTAGGAGTTTTAAGATGTAGTAGATGAAGTTCCAGAATAAAGCCCTTGATTACATTTTTGACTCCATACGTCATTTCATTCTTGCAAAAAAAAAAAAAAAGTAGTCAGCAATAGGTAGGTAAACGTTTGTTCTGTTTGATGTAGTCAATGTTCATGTGTCCACAGATATTCTGCACCAGAAAATGACTGAGACGTGTGCATCGGCTCACATAGGAGGGGTAAACATTGTTCTGCTGGAAGGCATAACTCCTGACATCCAGTACGTACAAATTCTCCTTAACTTCTGCTTATTAGGGAATTGATTTAACAATTATTTTTTGAATATAAAGGTTTTTATGTCTCATCTTGAAAGAAATTCTTTGAATAGCAGCTTCACCACGCATTCTTGTGTATTGATCTTAACCCTCGCTGTTTGAAGTTTTAAATCTGTAATAAATGAGTCTTTATTTTTTGAATTATAACAAATAATGATTTTTTTGATTCAATATTCTTACATTTTTGTTGTACCTAAGAGAATAACATCTTGATTTTCACTGTAGTCTCAAAGATATAGAACTTAATTACACTAAAACTTCGCCAAAATGGTTATTTACTTTTTTAAGATATCAAAATAATAGTCAAAGAAGTCAAAGTCAAAGAAGAATACCTTGTACTTGCACAAGAACACAGCGACGCAACTGGCACGTAAGATGCTTAAATGTCAAGTGCCTTTGGTAAAAGGTGGTGTTGTAGCTTAAACAAAAAAGTAGATGCAGTGTTTTCCACAAGCTCAGCGGGACCCAATTACCGACTCCTTTCCAGCTGGGAAATTTTAACTGCAGTTTTTGTTTTTTACTGCATGCAATTTCCTCAAAACATAACCACCCTAATCAGTTTACACGCCTTGTAGTCATGCATTGAGGCGGACTGATGCATCTCCACGCTGCTTTGATTCAGTTTAGAACGGCTGCTTCAATAAGAAGCTTTTTTTTTTTTCATCTCATTCTATTTAACAGATGCTCCCACTGTGAACATAAAACTGGGACTTAATCCTATTGTCATACTGTGTGCTCTGAACTGCACTCATGTGTTTGAATTTGCATATGCCACACAACTTGGCACTCTTTAGTTGTTACTGACATTGAGATGTATGTAGGAATGATTGCAGTGCGACAAATACATTAAATAAGCTATAATTAACAACAGGCTCCAGTGCAAATGTGTTGGCTCACAATTAAAGCATTGTGTCTACCATGTTAGCAGTTGTTTTGAGATATACTTAAACTTAAACAATTCAAGGCTGATCCTTAAACATAACATAACATAACATTTTTTACTTAGTGTGGTGGGTCAGGTACTGCACTCAGGCACAGTAATATATATATATATATATATATATATATATATATATATATATATATATATATATATATGTATACTAAAAATGAATCACAAGTGGAATAATTTATGCAAATGACTAGATTGCTTAGTTTGTTCTAGTTTGAGCTACTTTATTAATCCAGAGCCTTTTTTTATCACAAACTTGTGCATCTAAAACAGAAACAAAGGGTGCATGACTCTCTGCTTATAGAAAACTCTGTTTTCACCTTTACGGTGTCTCACAACTGTTTCACACTTTCTTCTGCTCTTCTTCTTTTTTTTTTACATTCTTTCTTTTCCAACTACTTGCATAGACTGGAGGATTTCCCAACATCTCCCACCAGCACAGCTAAACAAGAGTTTCTGTATGTTATTGCTACCATTCAGGGCTCACACGCATTAGTACATTAAAAACACAGCTGCCCTGAATGCACACCCTTCATTTGTCTGAGTCGCCCGTCATCCATGTGTATTTTCAGTGAACAGTTTCTCAGGAATCTGTTTGTTCAGATGTTACCTGTTTGTGTGTGTATGAAGCCACTTTCATTGGTTTATGAAAGCAGAAAGTTGGCTGGTTTTGTTTTTTTAAAGTTATTTGTGAATCTCTTCATTCTGGACTCTTCCCTTAATGTTTACAGCCAAAATACTGAACTATCTTACATTCAGTCTGATATTTCAGCATTTTTTCCAGGTTTAGTTGGTGAAGAACTATATAGTGTAGTGTATGTAACCAATTGTAAAAACTGTAATCCTGAAAGCTTAAAGGTGCAGTAGGTAAGCCTTATAAAACTAACTTTCTATCATATTTGCTGAAACTGACCCTATGTTCAAGTAGAACTACATGAAGCAGGTAATTAAAAAAAAAAAAAAATCTAGCTCCTCTGGCACCACCTACAGCCTGTAGTGCGATTTGCAAAAACCCACAGCTCCCTGTTTAGATGCACCAATCAGGGCCATGGGGGATGTTTAACTGCGTGTCAATCACTGCTCAGGCACAAGTATTTCATAGCGTCCTCCCCTCCCCCTTCCCCACGCACGAACTGCAGATAGGTTTCCTCCCCTTCCCCCCTCTTCACACGCGCTCTATCGCGCACAGCTCTCCGTTGTGGGGGGAGGGGCTTAGAAGACCGTTTGGGCTTTAGCGGAAAGGGGGGCGAAGAAGTTGTCGATGTATAAATGTTTTGGCTAAGTCCTGGATCTTCATAATCCTACCTACAGCACCTTTTAATGTTTACAGCCAAAATACTGAACTATCTTACGTTCAGTCTGATATTTCAGCATTGTTTCCAGATTCAGTAGAATAACACGTAATAAGCCATCTTAGACTATAGACAATGTTGTATTTGCTACAAGAGGCAGGATCACACAAAGAAAAGTGCAACTTGCATTCGGCTGCCATATTGTACAATTCATTCTTCATTCATAGTGGAACGTGTCACTGTTCTGGTTGCTCATTCTTCCTGTGCCCAAAAAACTGTATGCTGTCCTGAATCTGCATGGTGTTTCACTGTTTGATGTCCTCTGAGTAAAGTTGCACATCCATTCATATGTCCACATCACCGAAAAGAAAATCAAATTCCAGTCGTGTTGCTCATTCCAGTTAACCCTGTGTTTCAGAACGGTGGTCAAATGCAACATTGCCAAGTCCCAGGCCTTGTACAGCGCCCAGCGAGGACTGAAGACCAACAACGCAGCCGTCTTCAAAGTGGGGGCCATCATGATCAACATCCCCCAGCACCCGGCTACTTTGCACAGCATGATGGTCCGCAGCTCCCACCAGCTCTCCAAACAAATCTCTGACCTCATCCGCCAGCCCTCCAATGTGTATGTCCTCTTCGCTCTTCGTTTCTCTATCTTATAAGTCTCATTCATAGCATTTAAAAGTAGCGAGAAGCTGACTCTGAAATGTTGCACACTTGTAACTATATTTCAAATCCTTAATGAATCCGTCAAGCAAACACTAATGTCATTAGATTGTAGTCTACACTTAATAAAATCCTCATAAGAAGTCTTTCATCTCCATAAGTGACAGGTTACTGCAGCATATCCACACTGTTGCCAGTTAACTGCTTTCAAAGACTGTGTGTGGCCTGTTTCCATGGTAATATTCTGAATTATGTTAATATATTCATAGAGTTGTAGGTGTGCTTAGGGTATTAACAACTTTTCTATAATTTGATGTTCACAGGAATATGAGCCAGTATCTGCAAAGCTCTCCATAATAACACACACATCACTAAATCAGTGTGTTTTCAGTGTGTGTGTGTGTGTGTGTGTGTATTTCCAACAACAGTGTTGTTGTCCAATCCAGCTATTAAGATAGCAACAGTTACTTGATAGAGCACCGCCTTCACATATTAAAAGCCCACACCTTTTGTACATCATGAGCCAATCCTGACTGAGTGAGTGACACATTTTTTTTTTTTTCTCCTCTTACAGTCAACCTCCTAATAGGGAGGACACCCCTACCCCGCAACCCTCTGACAAAGCATCCAGCATCAATCAGACCCCCATAGAAGCCAACGAGTTCCCTCAGCTCCCCGAAGGCCTGGAGAAGAAGCCCATCGTCCTCAAGTTCAGCGCCATGATGGATGGCATCACCATCGGGGCTGCGCTGCTGCCCTCACTCAAAGCAGAGTACAAAATGGGTCGCATGAAGAGCCATGGCATGACAGGTGTGTGTGTGTGTGTGTGTGTGTGTGATTTCTAGTTAACTAATACAGAGCTTTCCTGTGCGAAAAGACAGATTTCACATCTTATGGTTTTTTCAAAGTTCTAGTTAAACTAAATTTAAAAACAAACAAATATTACTTTGTCTTTCTTTTTCAAGATTTTTTTTTTTGTTTTGGGCTTTTCAGCCTTTAATTGAAAGGACAGCTATATATGATAGGGTAGAGAGGGGGAAAAAATGCAGGAAATCATCACAGGTCGGACTAGAACCCTGGACACCTCTATATACGTGCACCCGCTCTACCAACTGAGCTAACCTGGCCACTACTTTGTCTTTCTTGTGTTAATATCAATGTTGAGGCATGCCCAGAATAAGTAATACTAATTACAATTTTTTTCTTTAGGGGCACAAACCAGTTTCACCTTTGAGTTGCCAAACCACAAACTTTGCTTCCAGTCCAAAGTGTCCCCAGTGGACATGTCCACCATGCCGCCTTCAGCCAGCCTCACCCTGCCTCCAGTCACCATGTCAGGAGAGTACATCATGGAGGACCACGAGAGCCACTCAGACCAGGGCTGGGCACCTGACGACTTCCCCACAAAGCAAGGAAACTACCTCCAAGGCAACTACCTGCGCTGTGTGGCCGAGGTACGAGGCTCCAGGACAATAAATAAAAGCTATATAAATGGATTAACGGAGCAGACAGTGTTGCTCTTAACTTGCCTCTGGTCTTCTCTGATGTGTAGATTGGTTCATTTGAGCACAACCTGACCACAGACCTGCTCAACCACCTGGTCTTCCTACAGAAGGTTTTCATGAAGGAAGTCAACGAGGTCATTCAGAAGGTCTCAGGTACTTTACCAAAGACCAACACACACTTTTACATATACATTTTCTTTACTGCAAACTTACCTCATTAACATATTGTTAGACAAAACGTATCAACTTTACCTTAGTATCTTTTAAACCTGTACAAAACTCTATCCTTTTCTTTGCTGCTGTAATGGCCCAGTATTCGTCTCCGATCAATAAAGTTAATCTCATTTTAAACATCTCCCTGTTCCCAACAGTATTATGTAGCCTGTAGCTGCTACTTCAGTCAATAAAAAAAAACCACTTTCCTTTCCTCACAAAACAATGCACAAGGCACGTACACAAATCCAGTCATGTTCATTTCCACAACAGTATTGATTTTAATTGTTTAACTCGCTAAGCTTGAGCAAGGTAATTGCCCAAGAGAGAGAGAGAACTTGGCGTTTTATGCCATTGTAAGGTAAGAATAATGAGAATGGTAACCATTCACGTCAGAGTCTTTAAATTTAGTAGCATTGGGACATGTCAGGCAGATATCAGGGCTGACATACAGCGTACAGGTACACAGACAATATAATCCCACTAAATCGCACGTTATCTAGCACTTCACAACAGTCTGTGTGGGCTTGTAAGGTTGACTTGTATTCTCTCTATTCATACAGGAGGAGAACAACCCATTCCACTGTGGAATGAGTATGACACCTCAACGGATGCTGACAAGCCCAAAATCCTGCTTTATTCTCTCAGCCTCATGTTCAAGGTATCTCATGTTGAGTTTCTTTCAGCATGGAAAACCAAAGTAGGATATCAGTCACAGTGGTTGAAGCCACCAGGTCAATTTTGAGTCTTAGTTAAGCTTTTTAGGAAATTTCTAAATGTTGTTTATTTGTTCACAGGGAATCCAGATGACCGCCACCACTCCTTCTATGCGAGCTGTCCGCTTTGAGACAGGCCTCATCGAGCTGGAGCTATCCAACAGGATCCAGTGCAAGGCTCAGCCCGGTGGCAGCAGCAGTTACCTCAAATTGTTTGGCAAATGTCAAGTAGATCTCCACCTGGCTCTGGGACAGATAGTCAAGCACCAGGTACAGATCAGCCTCATGAAATAAAAAAAATGAAGAAAGAAAAAATGAAAATTGAAATAAAAGCTCTCCGGTTTAGGTCTAGAATTGGCTTAAATATTACAGTAGATAGCTATGTGATGCCCTTTCTCCCTTCACTTTACAGGTGTATGAAGAAGCTGGCTCAGACTTCCACCAGGTGGCGTACTTTCGAACCCGGATCGGTCTGCGGAATGCTCTGCAGGAGGAGATCAGTGGCTCCTCCGACAAGGAGGCTGTCCTCATCACGCTCAACAGGCCGATTGTTTTTGCCCAGCCGGTGGCATTTGACAGAGGTTCAGTTTACTGTTTCTCTGCATCACACTTCACTTTTTTTATTCCCCACTCTTGGGCACAGACAAATTTTATAATCCAACAACAAATTATTTGCTGTATAACATGACCTATCTATGATGGGAAAGAAGCTGGATGAAGACAACATTTTACAGCCCCTTTTTCACACAATACAACAAACAGAAATAGACTGTTAACAGTTGATTTTACATAGAAAAAATTGAATGTGAAAGCTTGTCCTGTGTACCTTAACAAAACTTGTAACCATTTCCTGTTAACTTTGTTTGTTGACACTGAAGACATCATCAACATAGCAGCTTATGAGGCTGCCCATAGTTACCGTTAAGCATTCTACCAACTCAACACTGATTGTAAAAGAAGGATGGCTCAGTGATGGAATTGCATCGGATTTTCACACGGAACAAATAACAACCACTGATTGCTCTAAATCTAATGTGACTTTGTTTACATGACATTCAGGATGTCATTCTAAATTCTTTCTTCCAACATGTTTGCCCTCCTGCAGCTGTGCTCTTCTGGCTGAACTACAAGGCAGCGTATGATAACTGGAACGAGCAGCGCTTGGCCCTCAACAAGGACATCCACATGGCCACTAAAGAGGTGGTGGACAAGCTGCCAGGCATCCAGCAGACCTCAGCCCAGGCCTTCAGCACCCTCTTCCTGCAACTGACCGTCAACGACCTGGGCATCTGCCTACCTATCACCAACACATCCCAGGTAATCTGCTATGCTTGTTGGTTTGGATCTTCCAAAGTCAATATTGTAGAACTGTAACAAGTTCTACTAATATAAACAATAGCAGGTTTGCAATTTGTTGGCTTTAAGGTCATATAGTTAAAAAGTTCCCATTTATTGTGATTTTGATCTTTGATTGATCATTGAAATACCATGGTTACATGTTTAGCAGTGTTTTACTATTAGGCATATAAGCCGTGGTTTAGAAATGACATGCCTGTCAGGTTATTGTTTTAAAAGCAAGTTGTTGTTTTGTCTTGTCAGTAGTTTTTTTTTAAACAAAAGCACTTTTATTATGAATCTAATTCTACCTAAGGAAAAGTAAAGCACACAGGAATTTTTTTGGGGCTTCTTTTGTCAAATTGTTCATTCACGTCATCTCCTCTTTAAAAAAAAAAAAAAAAAAAAAAATAGATTTATCATTATCTCCATCAGCACTTGGCACCATTAACTGTACCAGTGTTCGTGACATTCACTTTGCTTACATATATAGCCTTAGAATCACAATTGCATTTTTGTTCTTTACTAAAAGAACAATTTCTCTGTTTTAGTTTGGATATCAGTGTTTCCCCTAGCTAAGCTGTTAGTAATCTGCCCCACCACACACCTTCATTTCCCTCAACAACTTCTAAAATGTACACTTTTAATGCAAAGCAGACAACCGCCGATATGATACACAACTATAACACAGGAACATGCTGGCTGGCCTGTAATAAAATGGCAACAAATTTGATTTGAATTGTACTGTAGAGACAGTTAAATGTGTTTTAAGAGAATAATGTCAGTGACGTGTTTGTTTTGTTTGTTTTATTTTTGTCCACAAAATCCATTTTTGTATGATGATAAACCATCCAGGAGACGTGCACCAGTAGTACTTATTTTGATGTCATGCACTGAGTGCCATTTTAGTACTCCTCAGACTTAGCTACTGAAATGTTTTTGTTTTTATTTATTTTGTATGTTTATTTATATGTAAAATAATTCAGAATTGCTTTAAAATAAATGAAAATATTATTAATCTTTTATTTTAGATTGAAAGATTAACATGACCACCCCTACACACTAATAGAAACGTTTAGGGGAAACACTGGATATTAATGAATGTTCATATGGGTTGTCTTGTTATACTCCAATACTATGCTATACTACAGTATGTCCATAGAGACAAGATATACCAGCTGTTATGTCACGCTTATTTCCATAGAGAGGACAAGTACCAGTTACGGAGGGCATCAACTCTGAAGCTGGGGCCAGCACATCAGTAGGCCGGCAAAATAATGCACGAAAAGTAACCTACAATTTATTACATCTCTTGTGATGGCTTTTTGTGGGACAATGACTTCCTGTGATCAATACTCTTCCATGTCACAAGCACACTGCATCAGAAGTGCTCTTTTTTTTGTTAAGAAATGGCAGGTCACACCACTTTGCAACCATCAAATATCCCCCAAAAAGCTGGCATAGCAACTAATTAAGCTTGAGCTTGTGCCTGAGGTTTTTGGGGCTTGTAATTACTTCCTACTAAAAAAAGAGATTATGCCAGTCGGTGTCCAGAGTATTCCTTATCTGTTGTTAAAGTGGAAACAAGGACATTTTCTTTAGGCAACTCTTTCATGAGACTGCCATGAGACTGCCATGAAATTGTATAAAATTGCACACACAATACCAGATCTAATGACCCGGTGCAGTGGTGCGCATGGCAGGCTCGTGTCTATTCTTGAAAGACAAAGCATTTGGAAATTACCTGGATTCCTGCAGTATAAATTCCAAAACTGCGGTCTGATTTTGATCCAAGTCATAATAATAGATAACCGGTTAGTCGGGAGGTAAACATGATTTGACCTGCCTCCACTAATGACTGGGATGATGATCAGACCCACTATTTTTGTGTTCATTTTTTTAAAGTTAATCCAGAAATTCAAGGGAAATATTTTCCCCCAATCCTACAATTAAACACAATCTAACGAACTGAAAAGGTTGGTAACATTTCACTCATTGGTGTGTATATATAGGAGCAGTGCTTAATAATATGTCTGTCATTTGTGGACTCAGACAGAAATTTATTTACCAGTTTTGCAAAACTATAATGATCAGAAGTAAATTTACCAAAGTAGTTATTTAAAATCACATGAAAATAGCGGCATTGATCAGCATTACAAGTGCATATACTGTACAGTAGAATGAAGTGTTACCAGCTAACTCTACGTTTTCCGAACAAATAAAAATGGGTTCTTTTCCATGTACTTCACCCTTACTTGAGGCCTGGGTAACCCTCCCTCTCCCTGCCCCTCTGCCAGGCCAACCACAGCATAGATTTTGACACCGGCTCAGCTATGGTCCTGACCATTGAGAGCACGCTGATCACCGCCTGCTCCTCGGAGTCCCTGGTAAGCAAAGGCCACTTCAAGAATTTCTGCATCCGCTTTGCCGAAGGCTTCGAGACCTCCTGGGACGACTGGAAACCTGAAATCCGAGGGGATACGGTCATGAATGCTTGTGAGTGACGCATTATATTTATGTGCGAATTTTGTCTCACATATTGGTAATTTTTATTCAGTTTAATTACATTTAATACATGTCAAAAGCCTTGATTGAGTGAAGAAAGTGTTCAAAATAAAATATAGAACCATTTATTTATATTTAAGTGTTGCAAGTAGCATTTTAAACACATACTTAATAACAGGTTAATTGAGTCTCTTTTCACATAAAATACAGATTTTAAACAAATATATATGATTAATGACCTGACTTCAGTAGGTAGAAACCGATATTCTTATGTAACTTTCAATGCACCCAGCTCCTCTAAAATATTGATTGGCTGTTGCCTGTGTGTCTCTGTGTGTGGTCTGTATACAGGTGTAGTTCCTGATGGTACATATGAAGTATGTTCCAGGACTATAGGGCAACCTTCTGCAGGCAAGTTCTTTCTGGTCTATAAAATATGGATCACACTCGAGAGCTGCACAATAAGCATGAGACAATTGTCTGAATATTTTGTTTTGGCATTCATTTAATCCGCATCCTTTGCCGTTTTTTGTCTCCTCTCCCTCCTGGCTTCTTCCTCCTCCTCCTTCTCCTCCTCCTCAAATAACAGAGAGCAGTAGTGCCGGTACCTGGAATCTGAATGTGCTTTGGAAAATGTGTGGTATCGATGTTCACATGGATCCTAACATCGGCAAGCGCCTCAATGCGCTGGGTAACACGCTGACATCACTGACAGGCGAGGAGGACGTGGACGACATCGCTGACCTAAACTCTGTCAACATGGCCGACCTATCAGATGAGGACGAAGCCGACTCCATGTCACCTACCATCCACATGGTCAGTCAATATTGGGTTTATCTACGTCATCATTCTTTTTGGGCTATTGTATAAATGATATTGTATAAAATAATTGTATAAATGAGGATGTGATGACACATTGTAATGTTTACAAAAATATGCTGTCAACAGTAGATCACATGTTCTGGTTTGTGATTCCAATTAGGACTTTCTCAGACAATATCCATTCAATCAATTTCTTTAGATTTGGAAGAAAAAACAGACCATAAATAGTGAACTTCAGCTGTAGAGCTTACTACTGGTCATTGCCCCGAGTTAAAGAAATAGTTAATCATTTTGGCAATTATGCTTAACCGCTTTCTTGCTGAAGGTTAGATGGCAATATTGATTAAACTTTTAAATATTTGTGTTGGATTTAAGGCTACAGAAGACTGATAGCTTAGCTTAGCACAAAGGCTGGAAATAGAGGGAAATAGCTAGCCTGGCCCTGTCTGAAGGTAACAAAATCCGCCTACCAGCACCCTTTAAAGCGACAGTTTGTGGTTTTATGGGGGGATTTAAGTCTCCACTGGTTGCCTGGTAACCTTACAGTGATGACAAGACTTTGTTTTTTGTACAGGTTAAACAAATTACATATAATGTATTGATAATATAATATAATATTGTAAGCTTTAGAAATGCTGATAGGTGGATTTAGTTACCTTTGGCCAGACCTCATGCTAAGCTAACTGGCTGCCCGTTGTAGCTTTATTTTTAACAGACAGACATGAAAGTGGTATCTATCTTCTCATCTAACTCTCAGCAAGAAAGCCAATGAGTATTTCCCAAAATAACCAACTACTCCTTTATTATCTCTTCAATACATTTGAACAAATCCTACCTGGCTTACCTTAAAGCTTCAGAAGGTAAAGTCTGAACCAAGTCGTCCATTCTTCCACCTCTCCATCCATCTGTCCCTGCCGTTGTTTACAGAGTCCAGGAAGCCAGTTCAGCCCTCGGCTGACCTTAAGGAAGCGTCTGGTAAACCACATCCTGGGCCTCAGCCCCAGGCCTCAGAGTGTGTCTGGTCCAGCTGACTACTTAAACTGTGCATCGCCTTGCCTCCGAGCGGGCAGTGCCAGGGCCCAAAGACCTCTCTCCTGGGCCTGTGTATGTAGCCACCCACAGTGTAAAACTTCTTCTTTGGGCTGACAAAATCACTTGCAAGGTGGCGTTACATCTCAAGCACCTGCAGTTAATAGATGAAGGTTGTTGATTCCAAAATGCTGAGCAATGCTATTTTACGGCATGCTTTTAACTAAATAGCATTGTAATGGAGAATTGTGTTGCTTAGCATTTGATTTCACTGCCCTCCTCATTAAGCTTCAATGATGGGTGAAAAGAAATAAATTACACAATTCCCTGTGGCAGTAGAGCTTTATTTTTCCCTCTTTCACTTTGAGTGGAGTGGAGTGGAGTGGTGATGGTGGTGGCGGTGTTGTCTCCTGATTTGTGACATTCTGTGTTTTATGATACCTGGTGTTTGGATTGGACTGCATATAATGTACTGTACATGAATCATAACAATTGAAAATAACTCATCTTTAATCAGACAGATTTGGAAAAAGATGCATTCTTATTTACAGCAGCTGCCTGGCGGAAATTCTTCATACAAATTATTTATTTTTTTGGGTTTGATCAGCGGGTTTGTTTCATTCTGTCATCAGTTTTACCAGATAAATATGTTCGGGTGTGTATCATTGCATTGACCCAACAGGAGACGATTGACCCCAGGAGGCAGGCGGCGATGGGGAACCAAGTGATTGACCCCCGTGGGAGGAAGTTCACCAAGAGGGTGGTCGACATCAGAGAGCTGAATGAACAGGCCAAAGTCATCGACGACCTCAAGTAAGATTCCGGCTTACTCACTTGTTGGTTCTCATTCTGTATGATGCAATAGATAGATAGCCTGTATTGTCATTGTACATGGTAACATGCAACGGAATTCGGAGAGCTCTTCTGTTCAGTGAAAGACAGTTTTAACAATAAAATCAAGACAGTACATCACATACCTGTACATTCAGGACAGTTAATCTTAAAGTGCCCATATTATGAAAAAATCACTTTTTCTGGGATTTGGGGTGTTATGTTGTGTCTCTGGTGCTTCCACACACATACAAACTTTGTTCACCCATACTGTTTAGAGTGAGATACGGTTTCTGAATGTGTCCTGCCTTCAGTCTCTGGGTGAGCTGTTCAAAATCGGCACGGCTTGTGACGTCACAAGCCGAAACGAGAAGGCTAACCGCAACCATTAGCTTGTAGCGTTAGCATGCTAACGCTATGGCTAAAGCTAGCATGCTAACGCTAGCATGCTACCTCATTCTCAATAGCAAAGCACTGCTACAACACACACAAGTTCACCATAATCTACAAAAGAACTACTTACATGTGCGCCCTCATTTAGAAGTCTCCCAGCTAATCCTGCCTTGTAACTGACCAAAGTTGTAGAAACAGCCTTTCTTTTACTGTCTATGGAGCTAGCTAGCTGACATGATCTACATCTGAGCTACTGGGCATGTGCAGTGCAATCAAAGATAGTACAGAAGAAGAAAAGAGGTCTCACTCTGTAGCTAAAACAGAGACCAGCTGAAAAGAGGATCTGCAGCAGTGAGAGAGAGCGGTGCAGTACAACACAAATATGGTGTTTTTTGAAAATTAAACCACGTAAACCTATTCTGGTACAACCTTAAAATACAATTATGAACCTGAAAATGAGCATAATATGGCTGCTTTAACTATAAAGCAAGGAGTCTCTGTGTGTATGTCTGTCCTTCGTTTTTCTCAACAACCGTTCATCCGATCAACTTCACACTTGGCGGGTGTATTGCTGATTTTCCAAGGAAGTGCAGTGTTGAGATCTGCGGGACATATGCAGGGGTGTGCAATCAAGTTTTTTAATCGAAAATCGATTTTGAATCGAATCTTGAGCCTGAAAATCGATATTGAATTGTGACATTTTCTGAATCGTGCACCTCTAATGTACACAGTACACATTTTGCAGTGTATTGAGAGGGGAGCCCTATTAACTGTTAGACCCCCGTTTGAGGACGAAATAATGATGATAATAATAATATAGCTTGCTCTCTGTCGCTAGCTGCAGTACGTTTAAGAACAGATGAAGAAATAAGAGACCGAAGATGCTACATTGTAGCAAACCGAAACATTTCCTGTCCCAAATAGCTAGCTTTTAGAAAATTACACATTTGCTCTAGCTTTGCTAGGGGATACAGCTATGTCGAGGCAGGAAGCATAGTGTACATTGTTTGGATGAGCAGTTCTCGAGAAAGCTGCAAGCAGCAAAACCACAGGCCGAGCAATCGCCCCCATTCCAAACATGCACATGTACTGTAGTATTATCAATAATTCTAGTTCTGCTGAAGAAATGTCTGTTTGTTAAAACTATCTACATCCTCTTTTCTTGACCACAGGAAATTGGGGGCCAGTGAAGGCACCATCAACCAGGAGATCCAGCGCTATCAGCAGCTGGAGTCTGTGGCCGTCAACGACATCAGGAGAGACGTCAGAAAGAAACTGCGTCGCTCCAGCATGAGGGTAAATGCTCATCTATTTACCTTCCTCAATTAGCTATGCATTCACCAAAGAAAGTTTGGACACTGTCAAATACAATATTTCCCGTCATACCTTACAAAAACCTGAATGTGTCTCGTTGTTCTTTGCCAGGCGGCCTCTCTGAAGGATAAGTGGGGTCTTGGCTACAAACCAAGCTACAATCGTTCCAAAAGTATCTCAGCGGCCGCAGGCCGACCCCCTCTGAAAAGGATGGACAGACAGAGGTAAAACAAAAACAAAAACAAGGGCAGGAGTAGCCACTTTCCCTGCAAATGACACTGTTGGTGCTTCATCCAGCATTTACTGTAAACAAACAAGACCAAGTAACCTCTGTCTCACACCACTGCTGTCAGGGTTACACTTTTTGAAACACATTTCCCATTAACCTTCTGACAAAGAGGATGCAGTCTCATTTGTTTATAGTAATTATGCAGATCATTTTGAATTAATGTAGTAACAATGTTAAAACAGTTGACACGCTGTAAGACCTTTAGCAAGGGGAAAACATTAACTCTGGGGGAAGAATAAATGAGTACAAATAACTGGAAATTAATCTGATTAGTAACAAGTGTTCACTTACGGTATTTCCTGTAACCAACAATACTGTAGAGTATGTTGTAACAATGTCACTTACAACTTTAAGCATGTGTGCAGTGTGTTTATATCACCTTACTGTGTCCATAGTTCCAGAATAGGGGACGTGGATGACCTACCAGATATGCGCGTGGATGCGTCCTCTCCTGGACCCCGGGTCACCTTTAACATCCAGGACACGGTAAACAACTTTCTTAAAAACCTCCTACGTATCTCATTTACTGACTAAACAGAGAAAGCCTTAACACATTCACATTTTTGTTCGCTATGTACAGATTTGATTGCACTGTAGCAAATAGGTTCTTGACACATTTGTTGTAACCCAATCAGTAATTAAGGCGATGATAGTACGATGAAGGTTTTAGTTTTGTACTTCTTTATGTTGACAGTTTA
>NC_050190.1:17889043-17921543 GCF_008315115.2 Sander lucioperca | reverse complement strand
ATATTCTGGGGGAAATGACAGAGATAAAATACCATGCAACTCACAGGAACCTTATATCCTAATATATGTTGTATTACTTAACATACCTTTTCCCAAAACACTGTTGTTTTCGAACATTGATCCACATCAAATGATCCACACTCTCTCCAACATATCTGATGTCTATGTTACTGCTTCCTCTATGGAACATTTACCTTTCAAATGTTTGTAATAATTGCAGGTCATTCAAATCTGAAGCTATTTAAAAATAATTGAATGTAAGCTATGGACGTTATGTTTTTAATTGTTACTTTTCAGCATATTTATTTAATATCGTCAGTCCATGTTTGTTATCTATGAACCTGTAAAGCCATACCTTTATACATGCAGTTACACACCTTAAGCATGATTTATGGTCCTGCAGAGGCTCCACGCAGAGCTTTCGTCGTAGCATACGTAAGTGGCCTAAAGTTTATACTTTATACTATACTGTGTTTGTGTGTGCGTCGATCTCTGAGAATAGCAGGACTGACGTGTGTGTGTGTGTGTGTGTGTGTGTGTGTGTGTGTGTGTGTGTGTGTGTGGTGTGTGGTAGAGCGAGTGAGAGAGTGACGGCGATTAGCTTTAGAGCGAGTATCGAAGTGTCTCTCCCTGTGTTTTCTGACCACGGTGGGAAATCTGCAGCAGGAAAAGTTCACCCTCTCCTTGATTTCATGTTGTTTATGGAGAAGGAGAACCAGGAAATGAGTAGGGGGAAATGCAACGCTACCAAGCCACGGCCGAGCGACGCGTGTCGCTGCGACGTGTAGTTACATTTTTCGAGAGGTACACGTCATTCTAACGGCGTAGGGTCCGTGTCTCCACGTACCTACGTACAGAGCCACGACGTTGATATATAACACAGAAGCATAAATCACGCTTTACACAGAAGTGAGAAATTCAAACCGAAACATCAGTTACCATCTGTGTTTGCAGCCCTCTCAGATCCGCTTCAGCTGCCTGCCGATGTCCAGGGTGGAGTGTATGCTCAAACTGCCCTCTTTAGACCTGGTCTTCTCTTCTAACCGTGGAGAACTGGAGACCCCGACAGGAACCCACCCCACTGATGGACCTCACCCCCCTTCCTCCACTCCACCAGGGCAACATATCCCCAAACCACCTCCTAGCAAAGGTATGTGGAGCATGTCTAGCGGAATAACCATGCGCTTACGTGTGCAGAGATATGTGAAGAGCAAAACTTTCTCAAGTCTATCAAACACAGTGAGCATGTCTATTAGTCACTTCATGCCATGTCTGGGCTCTGTGTGATTTAATGTTGCTCACACAGCTTGCTCTCATCCATTTATTACTTTGCTCTCCAGTCGGTCTTTTTGCAAGATCATGCAACTTCTGTCATGTTTATATATATATATATATATATATAGAGAGAGATATAGAGAGATATAGAGATATAGATAGATAGATAGATAGATAGATAGATAGATAGATAGATAGATAGATAGATAGATAGAGAGAATATCAGTTTATAAGTTTTATTTAGTACAGGCTTATCTACAGTAAATCCCACATCTACAGTAAAAAGCCAAAAAAGAAGCATTAATATGCATGTTATGCATTAACATTTTAGCAGACATTTAGATCTCTACTCTAATTAAGTTATCTATTTATCATTTTATCATTTATAAAATTTATAAAGGCTACTGATGGGTATCATATTTTAGTTAATTAAATGCCTACTGATTAGGGCTGGGTACCGAAGTTTTAGGCACCGACCAAATAGCCTCCATAATATCGAGTATCGAAAAATGCCTTGCCATTCAATACCAAATTTCAATGCCTTCAGCTTCAGTGAGCCAATAAGCATGCAACATGCTTGTACCAAGATCTAATAATGCAGGTGATTGCCTGGCTAATGTTACACGTTGTAGAGACACGTAGGAAAAGCATTAAGGTACGCACAGAGGTGTGTGTGTGTTGTATTTTGTATTTTGAGAGGCTTGACTACAGTGTGCGTCACATAGGTGTAAAGTGTAAAAAAAAGTACCTTAATGTTGTAATTTCTTTTAGTTATAATGGATGTTATAAAATTGGTATTCGAGGAACAGAATTGTTCAGGAACTGGTATCGAATTCACAGTATCAGTACCGGTATCAAAATGTTTTTTGAATGATACCCAGCCCTACTACTGAATGTGACTGCTTGTCTTACCCCCTCTGTTTTTTTACGCCCTCCTCTGCCTACTTCCAGCGTCTCCGTTGCTGGGGAGCCCTCTGGGCAGGAGCCGCCACAGCAGCAGCCAGTCGGACCTCACCGGCCCCCCCATTAACTCCTCAGGTCTCAGCTTCACTGCCTGCATGTCAGACTTCTCCCTCTACGTCTTCCACCCCTACGGCGCCGGGAAGCAGAAATCAACTGTTACAGGCCTGGCTCCGGGCCCAGGGCCATTAGGTACGCGAAGAGGAAAGTTCTTTTAATATTCTAACGTGCTAATAATACGGGGCTGCAGTTTGTAACGTTACTGCTGAGCTAAGTTATTTTCCTCCTTTATCTGTGGATATGATACGTACAAACGTGTGCTAGGTCTAGTGGAGATGGGAATACCCATGTTCCAAGTTCAGCGATCGTCATGGTTATCGCTCTTTTTCCACGAAGGTACAGTGGACGAGGAGCCTTCTTCAGTAACAGGAAGAAAAGACTCTCTGAGTATCAACCTGGAGTTTGTGAAGGTCAGCTTATCTAGGATGAGGCGCACTGGAGGCCCCACCTTCATCGAAAGCTTCATTCCTGCCAAAGGTGGCAAAATGGACACGACCCTCATCAACATCTCAGGTATGTTGTCGGCCCCCCAGAAAAACATTATTCTGACTGTTCCTGTTTAGTCTGTCCAAGATTCGAGTCTGGAAGACTTGGAATGCAGTTTGTAAAGGTTTATTTTCAGGCAGGGGTAGTCAAAGAATTTAATAAATTCACAGCAGAAAGGAAGGAATATTAGGGAAATTCATAAATTGTATTTGAGGTGATATACAACGGAGCTGAACACTTCCTGTGTAGATTCTTTTGGGGATATGAAATAAATGTTTAGGCACAGTCATAGAAGTGTATCAGCAGCGCTGTGGTGATGTGGGCTACGTTGAGACAAAAGGCAGGGTTTGAAATATACCTATCACAATGAGTCCATAAAGGGACAGATAGATAGAAATGAGGCTGGGGAGCATGATAGATAAAAAATGCATCTTTCCAATCTCTAAATGTCAGGATGCATTAGTGCTTATTATTTCCCTGTAGATTTATTTTAAAGAGCGTATGCTGCCAATTGACTTGCACTTTAGAACGTCGAACAAACGGAATATTCTTCCCTTAGCTGTGTGTGACATTGGCTCGGCTTCCTTCAAGTACGACATGCGGCGACTGAGTGAGATCCTGGCCTTCCCGAGAGCCTGGTACCGCCGAAGTATCGCCAGGCGTCTCTTCCTGGGAGACCAGACTATCAACCTGCCAGGTGACTTTCTGCCCACTCAGTGGCTTTGGTCTGTGTTACGGTTGGTTTGTCGAGTGTTGCATAAGTATAGTATGTTTTTTTTTTTTGTTATTTTTTTTTTACCACTGTACTGTTTTGTAGAAAATAACCACCAGCTGTTGTGTCAGCTTTTACTGGGCAAATAACACAAAAAAACAGAGCTTTTCAAGCTACTGAGCATTAAGTATTGATGTAATTGCTTCCTTTTAACATGGCCCTCATGAATGATATATGAACTAAAAGATGAAAGTAGAGCTGGTGTCAATGTTTTTGACCAAATACATTGATGTTGATATTGCAGCGGTATTGTAGGGTTGACAATTGGCGCTTTCACAAAATATTAACACAATGATAGTTTTGACAAATAATCCCCAATAATGTGGATACAATGACTAAGTGGGTAAAGGCAAATAATAAAATAGCTAGTAAGTCTGGTATGTTCAGAAAATGACATCACTTTACTGTAATACAGCCTTTAAAACCAGAAAAAGACAACACTTGTGTTACGATATCCAAAATGTAAGACCATATCTGGCCTAATATATCGATGTCAATATAATATTGATATACTGCCCAGTCCTAAATGAAAGGAAAAGTTTTTACTGTTTGCAGAAATATGCAATTACTATACCATCTCACTGACCTTCCTTCAGCGACATTTCCTCCCACTGCTCCATGTTGACATTTCTGCGGCTGTTCTTTACATACATCTCTCAACCTTTTCCCTCGCTTCAGCCTCTGGCCCCGCCACCCCAGACTCGGTCGAAAACGTCACCCAGCATCTGTCCCCCGAGTCCAGCCGGAAAGCCTACTGGAGGACGTGGGACGGCAGCACCGGCACACAGCACATGCCCCAATCCCCCAACGTCTTTTCCGAGCACTCCACTGGAAGCAACATGTCCCCGGGCGGCCTGGGCCACCTCAAGTCCCCTGCACCTGGACGCACCAGGAGCGTGTCTGATTCCTCTGCTCCTCGGAGAGGTGATTACAAACACTCTTGCCGTTCCCAGATGGAACTCAAACAAAAATATCCAAATGCCTTGTGCTGTAAGTCAGGTGAGATTTAATACAGAAGCACAATTCAGATGTTAAATGACAACGTAGAAACCATTAAATGAAAGTGTGGGGGGGGGAATGCAATGATGACTTGTACAAGACGCTCATAATTTATCCTCTACCCCCTTTCCTCTAATCTTCGTTCGTTCTCGTCTAGACTCTGTGACAAAAACATCCACCCCTTCCTTCAGTAAGAATGGTAAGGCAGCAGGTCCGCAGGGGGCGCCGTGGGAGACACTGGTGGTGTTCGCCATCAACTTGAAACAGCTCACCGTCCAAATGAACATGAGCAACGTCATGGGAAACAATACGTAAGTGGTCACAGTTTCTGCACCTTTTTACGTAGATACTTTTAATCCCCATTACTACACTTTGGAAAATGCAAAGAGTTAGATGAGAAGATCAATACCAATCTCAGACAATAGAGTGGTATCAATCTTCTCATCTAACTCTTGGCACGAAAGTGAATGAAAGTATTTTCCAAAATATCAAACTATTCCTTCAAGGGTCACATAATTAACAGTAAAAAATTGTGCTAATAGAGTGCTGCAGGAATCGGTCCTAAAACCTGGAATGCGTTTTTGCACTTCCGTATGCTGTCTGGAAGTCAATGGGTTTTTTGAATTTTTTTTTTTTTTTTTTTTTTTTTTTTTGGTGAGACGCCTGAAATAAGGAGATTTTTTCACGTTTTGTTCTGCGACATAAAATACGTCGGTAAATACCCCCACTCGTGAATTTTGAAGCTTTTACGTGTCTTGTTGCTAACAAGTGGCTAAATGAGACTACAGAGGCTGTCGGGGACATCAAACGTCACCGTCATATCGGTGGTGGTGACGTTGAAGTCATGCGACCGTGGTGTAGTGTGTTTCTGGCCTAACGTTAGCTTTTTACTTCAGGCGATTGCATTTACGCTTCTAAAATCATCAAAGTGCTGTTCATTTCAAAAGGTGTAGTTTTGCAACAAAGCTTATTTCCTGCAATAATCAAACACCCATCAGTAGCCTTTCCAAGTCCAATGTAAAAAATCTCATTGGCTTTTTGCGGCTGTGGCTCAGGTGGTAAGAGCGGTCGCCTAGCGATCGGAGGGTTGGCGGTTCGATCCCTGGCCCTGCAGTTCAATGTCGAAGTGTCTTTGGGCGAGACACTGAACCCCTAATTGCTCCCGATGCTGCGCCAACGGAGTGTGAAAGTTTGTAAATGTTTATTTAATGAGCAGGTGGCACCTTGTATACAGTCCATTTACGTTTACATTTTTGTCGAGGGAACCAGGGAAATGCTAACTTCTAGGTAAGGGGTGTCAAACATACAGCCCGTGGGCCAGAACCGGCCCGCCAAAGGGTCCAATCAAGCCCACTGGATGATTTTGAAGTGTGGAAATTACAATGAAGTAATTGATTCCAATTCCAAATTTACCACTTTAATCTCAGAGAATATCCGAGTTCTTTTTCTGTAAATTTTTAGAAATTCTGATTATTTTCCTCTGAATATTACCCCTCTCTCCCGGTTCCGTAACATCATTTTTTTCCCCACAATGGCCTTAGAACGCTGTCGTAGCAGAAGCAACTTGCATTTGCCAACATCAAGCTGACAAGAAACTCTCTGGCAGATAAAGTTTCAGATTTTTCTGGGGTGGTTTACTGGTCTGGCCCATTTGAGATCAAATTAGGTGTATGTGGCCTATGAACTAAAATGAGTTTGACAAACCCTGTTCTAGGTTGTCCGACAAAAATGCATCCCTGCAGCACTCTATAGTTTTTATGATGGTATTTTAGGATAAGAAATATCCCTACTTTATGAACTTTTTTTATTTATTCCTAATGTTTTGTACACTCTGCAAAAATATAATAGATGCATGCATAGAAGCAATATTTATACATAAACATACATCAGTATTTCCACCCTTGGGCTGGTATAGATTGGCATCGAACTTAAATTTGAAAGTAATTCTGGCAGATGAGTGCATCAGGGATTCATGTCAGCCATGAAAGCTGTGAGTGACAAAACAATCACTATATTTAGTGAATGTGACTCCTGCTGTCTGTGTCCTGTTGGGCAAAGATTTCCCAATCACGTTATCTAATGCTGTCTGGAACACACTGTTTTAATGAGAAAGAACCAATAGAGAAGTAAAGGTGAAGAATGCAAATTTAAGATAAGAATGTTATTGACTAAGCTGGACATTGTCAGCATCGTTTATTAGAGTAATCAGCTGCTACACGTACACTGGTGCAGAAATATGTCTCTCTGGCGTCTCCTTGCTGCAAATTGCACTTGTATCTCCTGCTACACAGTCTCTTATGCTCTCTTATACTACTCTTATGGGCTCAATTCAAGTCATACACTGTTGTATTTCACCGGTCACTAGGACATGCGGGCGTTACAACTTTCATCTCTCCAGTTAAGGCAGAACTGCAGAAAATCCTGAATCATTGACAAACACAACACACTTATAACCAAGGCAGTACTGTTTTATGAGCTCTGCGTCATCATAAAGGAAAAAAAAAATCTTCTTCTCTGGAAATGTGTGGGCTCTCTGAGCAAAACATATGTCTTCTGCCTCTTACTCACCAAGTCCGAGTACACTAGGCCTCTCTCGCTAGTTAAAATTATTTAGGTCTTAAGCATATTCTTCTGTCAAAAAAACATTTGTTCATATGCGTAGAAAGAAATCTATCTACAAGAAAAGCCCACAAAGCTTAGACATTAGCAAATTGCCTAATAATGAAATACTGTACACGTGTATGTTTAACATGTTGAAATCATGACTAGCTAAAGTACATGATGACATGTTTGTCTAAAAACCTGACATGTTGACTTGTCAATCAGATTTAGTCTGCAAGTCTTGCAGGTCTTTGCCTATTCAGTTACCTGTGTTTATTCCTGGACAAGTTCTCATCATGAGAGCCCTTCATGTTTCATAGAGAGCACTTCTACATCATTCA
The DNA here is from genome assembly GCF_008315115.2 of Sander lucioperca. Classification (NCBI taxonomy): domain Eukaryota; kingdom Metazoa; phylum Chordata; class Actinopteri; order Perciformes; family Percidae; genus Sander; species Sander lucioperca. The sequence goes on along the minus strand of NC_050190.1, from coordinate 17,914,049 downwards.
GTAGCGTTTCAGGGAGCGCTCACAGTTGTGTTTGTCCCAACAGCTGGACTACCAGCGGGCTGAAGAGTCAGGGCCGACTGTCAGTAGGCAGCAACCGGGACCGAGAGATCAGCATGTCTGTCGGCCTCGGACGCTCCAAGCTCGACTCCAAGGGCGGGGTGGTGGGTGGCAATATAGACGTGAACACCCTGGAGATGGTCTGTAAGTAAACAAAGCATCGACTTTTCTGACACCTGGTGTTTTTCTGCGACTCGTTAGCAGCTCTTGTTTACAGCAGACTGTAAACTGGATATGGATCTGAGCCAGAGTCTAGTGCCCGAGTGCTCACACAACACTGGGAGCTGTGCAGTGATTAAATACAGACTTAAAACCACACATCACATTATACTATCACTTTTTTACACTTACAATGTATAATTTATTTTATATATTGCATTTGGTATTTAAATAAGCTAATAAACAACATATTTACATGTTAAATACAAAAAAATCTTCAGACCTGTGTATGTGAGTCTTCCTGGTACTATATTTCTCTAATATAACATCTCTTCCTAACTGGACGCGATGCGTTTGAGCGAACATTAGATGGTTTCAGTTTTTCCCAATGAAGATATTTGTTTGAAAAACCGCTCGCCCTCTATTTCTGCACACTTGCTCCACCTCCAACCTATTTTCATTGGTCAAAAGCAACGCTGGACGTCCTTGACGTTTCCCGTTTTCCCTCCAGTCAAAGGTTGAACAGCACATCTTATATGATCCACAGCTGAGGAAACTATTCATACTTAAGAAAGTTCTGTTATTCTGAATAAACTCGCTGTAGGTTAGGAAGAGGTGTGACACTGTTCAATGACACATTTTTATTTTCTGGGATGCAAAATCTTTTTGAAAATGAAAATATTTGTAAAAAAATATTTTTTTTTGCCCAAGAATAAGAGTTGCTCTTGATACTGAAGTAAATCTTTTTTTTGTTTTGTCTTAATTTGACACAAAGAACTCATGTAAAAACTCATGAGTGAATAGTTTTGCTATTTTCTGGATACTTGGTCCTGGTGCTAAGAGTATTAGCTAGTTCAGTTTAAATAAACCCTGTTTCTTTTTTTCTCTCATCCAGCCTGATGGCCAGGTCACTGTATAAGTTGGTACTTAACACTGCAGTGTTAACCAGTTCCTGTCTGTTTTCTAGCCCACATCTCCGAACACCCCAACCAGCAGCCCAGCCATAAGATCCAGATCACCATGGGGTCGACAGAGGCGCGTGTGGACTACATGGGCTCCAGCATCCTGATGGGAGTTTTCAGCAATGCTGACCTGCAGCTGCAGGACGAATGGAAAGTTAACCTGTGCACCGTCGACACCAACCTATCAGAGAAAAGGTGTGAAATGATTTCAGCAGAGGCTTGATACCTCTAGTTCTTGAAATATAGCCCCCTTGATGGAATGCCAAGTGTTTTTCTCTATTCTCCATGGGCAATTTCAACACCAGTCTTGCTTTTTCCTCCGTCCTGTTTTTTTTTTTTTTTAGTTTGGTTCATGTCGCCTGGTACAACTAATACCTCCTGGATTTAGATAGACAAAAATATCTGCATTAAGAGCATTTGAGGATGCAGATTTCAGTTCTTGAGGCCATTCTGGGTTTTCCTAATTACTTGTCAAGCCAGTGTAACAAAATGATGATACAGATCTCTCATTTCAGATGCAGTGGTGTTTAATCTACATAACCATCTGCTTTGTGCCTTGCTTTACTGTTTTCTACAATCTGAACAGTCTTAATGGTATATCTTCCTGTTTCTCACCTTTTCCCTCTCCATCTTTTCTCCGTCTGTCCTTCCAGTGAAATCTTCGTCCATGGAGACTTGCAGTGGGACATTTTCCAGGTGATCATTTCACGCTCCACCACGCCAGACCTCATCAAGATCGGCATGAAGCTGCAGGAGTTTTTCACTCAGCAGTTTGACACCAGCAAGCGAGCCCTCTCCACCTGGGGGCCAGGTCCCTACCTGCCCCCCAAAACCCCTGTCATCAACGCTGAGAAAGGATCTGCAGAGCTTTGTAAGCGTGCCTTTTGTTTTTCCTATACTGCCGGGAGAAATATTTAATGCAGACTGTGGCATAATAAGGTATGCACAGCGAGTGTCTTAGGCAGTCGTGCTGGTAATAGGAAGTGAACTGATTTGTAACTCTAATACGTTTAATTTGCATCCCACTATTTCAAACCGTTGAAAAGGTAGTTCAACAACTGAATGTAATCAAACGTGATGATTAAAAACAAAAGAGAGGCACAAACAGCATACATTAAAAAAAAAAAAAAAAAAAAAAAAGAAGAAGAAAAAAAGAGCTATGAAAGGATAAAAACAACATAATATACAATCCTGTTAGTCCCAGCAGCATGCCTCACGTTCAGCCCTCCCCCCTCACTTCTCATTTTGTGTCTCCTAACCGTCTTTGTCACACAGACATGGATGCAGCCCATCACCGCCACTGGCCCGGGGTGCTGAAGGTAATCGCTGGCTGCCACATCTCCCTCTTCCAGATGCCTCTGCCTGAGGACGCGGTGCAGCTGGGCGGTTCAATGAGCCTCCATGGCAATCACATGACGCTGGCCTGCTTCCACGGGCCAAACTTCCGCTCCAAGTCGTGGGCTCTATTCCACCTGGAAGAGCCCAACATCGCCTTCTGGACCGAGGCACAGAAGATTTGGGAGGACGGTGAGGCAAAATGTTTATCGTATGAATAGTATTGAAAAATGATTACATAATAAAAATAACCGTTTTTTAGCACTGGGTTTGGCCCCTGTAATCCCTTTTTGAACGGACTTCATGTTTCTGTCACATCCAGGCTCCAAAGATGATTCTACCTACATTGTTCAGACACTGGATTTCCATCTTGGTCATAACACTATGGTGACCAAACCCTGCGGTGCACTCGAAAGTCCAATGGCCACCATAACCAAAATAACCCGCCGGCGGCATGAAAACCCCCCGCATGGAGTCGCGACAGTCAAAGAATGGTTCAACTATGTCACTGCCATGAGGAACGAAGGTAACCATTTTTTTCTTTTTTTTTTTTGCCGACCGGTTACGGTTTAATCTATCAACTAGCTCTGCTACCTTCTTCGTTGCTCTGCCTGGTTGTAGCGCTATCCTATTGTGTGCAGAGGGAATTTGAAAGACAACCGTTTATCCCACCCCTCGGTTTGAACTGTGTCAATGGTGAGTTCCCAGAAATTCTAACGTCAATAGTCATTTAAAAAAAATGCTAAAAAGTGAATAAACTATTTAATAAAAACAAGTAAATATACTACTACTACTACTACTACTACTAAGAATGGTATTATTAAGGTAATACAAATATTTTAACAGTAAAATGTGTTTGTTACCATAAACAATTCACAATAATTCAGTTTGGATCACAAGTAACTTTATTATTTACTCTTAGAAATCCAAAACGTAAATCACCCCCTCCTACTCCCACCGGCCCCTATCGGCGATCTCGAGTAACCACGATTTGACAATATGAAAACAGAAACAATCGCCCAACCCTTATAGGTGTAGCTAACAAAGTGCCAAGTGGGTATAAATGGTTGCTTCATGTAGTATCTTCTTTTCAACTTTTCTCAACTTCAGACTAGGGTTGAGGTACCGAAACCCGGTGCTTATATGGCACCGGTGCCTTAACAACCCGTATCTACCGGACCGAATAGTTACGTGGATTTCGGTGCCTCATTTCAGTGCTACTGAAATGCCAGCGCAGCCCTTTGATGCTCCGAAACGGACGTTAGAGGCAACAGAAGCATCGCTGCATGTGACACTAGTTAACATATTAATACACTTTGCAGCAGGTAACGTTAGCCTACCGTTAGCTAGCAGCTGGATTAAACACGGTTAAAATGCTGACAGCTAACGTTAAACGGTGTGACTGTATTTCCCTGTAGAGGATTCCAACAACGAGACGTAACAGCTGCTGTTGTCTGAAAAACAACACAGACGGTGCGTTCACTTGAAACTCGCCAGCCTCGTGGTGCATTCAAAGTTATTGTAAAATACCCTTTTTCCATCTAGTGGTTGTTTTTGTCGTTTACCAGCAATTTACTGGTGAAATAAGTCATTGTTATAAGTTATTGTTACTACATTTTTAATCAATCATTTAATTTTGACCATATGGCTTCAGCAATAAACAAGCCGTTCTTAAATGTCGCCGACTGTCGTTTTGTGCTCCTTTTTTGTTTTTTAAATATATACACATTTTTTTTAAATCTTTTTAAAAGTATCGGTTCAGGCACCGTTTTAAAAGTATCGTTTTAGCACTGGTATCGGAAAAAACCCAAACGATAGCCAACCCTACTTCAGACAGCTCTGACTAAAAGAAGACGGACGCAGCGTTTGTGTGTTTTTTGCCAGAGAGCTACATTCTGTCTGCCTTTCCTTGCAGCTGCTGCCTGTTATCTTAAATGTAAAATAGGTGCAGATAGTATTGAACGAAGCAGAGAAGTGTGAACATAACCTTGAAGAGTTTTGACATGTTTTTTCCCTTGTTTCAGAGTTGAACTTGCTCAGGAACGTGGAAGCCAACAACCAAGAGAGCGGAGCGGCTGCCAAAAGCTCGAGTCTGCTGAGCAGCTTCCGCAGCTCCTCCAGCTACAACCACGAAACTGAGACAATCTTTGCTCTTCCCAGAATGCAACTGGACTTTAAGTCCATTCACGTACAAGATCCTGATGAACCTACTCTAACAGGTAGGGCCTGGAGCCCGCCAAGTAATGTAACAGTACATAAAGGCAACATACAATCTGTTGGAGTCTTTTCTCTGACTGCTTTCAGGGTCAGACTATCTTTTTATCACGTTAGTCAGCAAATATTGTGTTAACTGTTGCCCTTAACTAACATGACCTCAGCACAATCACATAGACTTTGCTGCACAGTAATATTTGATTTTGCAAAAAATAAAAAAGGTTCTGTTTTTCTATCTGGTTTAAAGAAATGTAGTTTCAGTCCAAAATCAGTTATCGAGCATTTGTAACACTCACACTTCTCCTGAGAAAACAGTGTCCCAAATCCATATCATATACTAATGGTATAGCTGCATACTTGTCACTGAAATATATTTAAAAACAAACTTTGTTCCATGGACGATGTCATTTTTCCGCCATAGTTTTATCAGACTTGCCAATGCAAAATTATTAATTTGTTTCTATTCGTTCCAGAAGCCAACAGCAAGCCCAAAGTGGAGTGCAGCGTTGTGACAGAATTCACGGACCACATCTGTGTCACCATGGACGCCGAGCTCATCATGTTTCTCCATGACCTGGTGTCTGCCTACCTGAAGGAGAAGGAGAAAGGTTTCTGGCTTTACTAAATCATCATTCATTCAATCATTCATTCCTTAACCCTTTCAGGCATTGAGTAAAATAAAACCGATTTTTTGTCATTTTTACTGTCCACGCTCATTCACGAGTCATCTACAACAGGTGTAGCAATGAAAGTGGTTTTATTTGAGATTGAAAATAGCTTGCAAAATGACTCATCAAACCGTCCAAGGAGAAATAACAATATGAACCACATCTGTCTAACTCTGTGCCTGTGAAGCTGTTTGTATGCTGTTGGAGACTCATTTTGGAAAAAGCAGCATGAAATGCAGGCAGCTGAGTGTTATTTCCACACACAGCGGGGAGGTCAGAATGCCCAATGCAGGCAGCCTTTTAATGGGTTTCCCATTGTCACAAAGGGACAAATTAGCACACTTTATGCCGGCAACCTCGCATTCTTCATGACAATTACAATAATGCCAGGACTTTGTTGTGTAGATTCTGCAGCTGAATAGAAGACAAAAGAGGCGACCACTGAAGACTCTCATCAGCGTTCGATCCATCCTGATTAATTGAAGTGTAGATTTTAACGACCTAAGCTCACGGCGTGCGAATGGCGCAGGTTTAGGGCGTGTCCAAATCCACTTTTGCTAGTTTGATGGCAGAAAAAAGGGTCCGTGCGCAGACCGCATGGTTGTCCTTTCTGTCTTCATTAATTCATAGGTGTTTTGGGCGTAACATGCAATAAACCAATCAGAGTGTCATCTCCCATTCCCTTTAAAAGCCAGGCACGTTTGTACCTTGGCGCATTGCTTTTATGATAGCGGATTTGCACCGTAATATTTTTATTTTTAATCTTTTGCATGTTTGTGTGCTGCTGCGCTTCCCTGTGTGTGTGTGTGTGTGTGTGTGTGTGTGTGTGTGTGTGTGTGTGTGTGTACGCTGTGCATGAGCCTAGGTGCATTTTACTAATGCACTGTTAAAACAACAATAAAATGCTGCGCCATTGACTTTAGACCAGGTTTTTGTTGGTCAATGGCGCGATCACTTCCCGCTGCCTCAAGATAGCAATACGCCAAGAATTCACCTGAACACACCTCCCTGTAAGACCAGCACTCCCATGGGCGCACAGATGGGCGCAGGTGCATTTGCTATTTAAACGACGCGGGCGCTGGACGGGAAACTGACAACTGCGTCGGTCTTAAACTAAGAGCTGCGTTGCGCCAGGTGCAAGATAGGGCCCTAGATCTATACTATCAAGGTGCCGACCTTGCTTTCAGGGATATGAATAAATGTTTATTGTGTTCCACTTCTGGATGTTGTTGAAGAATGTTTTTGCAAAGTTAAAAGGAAAACTTCCCCGTGTGTCCTCAGCCCTTTTTGCCCCGCGGATGTTCGCGGCTCGGCCAGGCCAGAAGAGCCCCACACCCCTGCATGATGAAAGCTCCACAGACAAGGACAAGGATGACGGCATCAACTACACCACGGTGGACTGGAGGGAGTTCATGTGCAACACCTGGCACTTGGAGCCGACCCTCAGGTCAGTTCTGCTCCACTGCACCACAGACATTTGGAGTGTTTTGTTTTTGATTCGTTGACAGACGCGCACCCTTTCTTGTGAGTCAAATTGAGTTACAATGCTCATTCATGAATAATGCTCATTCGAGAGAGGACACAATAGGCGTCATTCTTTGTTTCCAAGCCAGATTTCTACTGTGACGCACGCACCAACCTTGAGAATCAAAATATCCAAGGCTGTCGTGCATCACTATATTAGACTATTAGAAATACAAGTCACACAAATTATCTTAAAATTTCTTTTTTCACATAGATAGATCTTAGATAGATAAATCTGTAGCAATGCATCCATTTTACAAGCTCATAGATATTGTTTATAACAGCGTCCCCTCCAAAGTAACTAGTAGTGAAGTAAAAACTACAATATTTCTCCCTGAGACGTGTTGGAGTAGAAGTAAGCAGAAAATGGAAATACTCAAGTAAAGTAACTCAAAATGGTACTTAAGTACAGTACTTTAGTAAATATACCAAGTTACATTCTGCTAGTGTTAGTGAGGACATTTGGACTGAAATAAGTTGTAAAGAACAAGTTGCTTTCCGTAGTTTGAAACACAAAATAATTCTCCAATACTTGGCATATGCTGCCTGAAATGCATTTAGCATTGACTAAACTAAACATATCCTCGTTCTTCAGGCTTATCTCCTGGACAGGACGTAAGATTGACCCAGTGGGTGTGGACTACATCTTGCAAAAACTGGGCTTCCACCACGCCCGGACTACAATTCCCAAGTGGCTGCAGAGGGGCGTGATGGACCCGTTGGACAAGGTGCTGTCAGTGCTTATCAAGAAGCTGGGCACTGCCCTGCAGGACGAGAAGGACAAGAAAGGCAGGGACAAAGAGGAACACTGAGGAACACTCGTACCACTGTAATGAAAGCTGTGCATACCTTCTATGCAGGTCACAAACACTGGATTACTGTATTACAACGGCCACTACTGTACAACACATTTGTCAAATGTACCCATTTTACCTGCTACAGCCTGTGAATTTCAGCATAGTTGTTTACTGTGGTGCATGCCACTTGCGGCTCTGACTGAAGCGTTTTGCACCAATGTTGTTTTATGTATATTTTGAACAAAGTAGCAAATGTTAGAATTATTTGACTGCTTTAATGGTACAAAAAAAAAAAAAAAAAAAAAAACGCCTCTTTTACCTGTTGTAAATGACCTTACTGAAATCGCTTGAAAGTTTATTTTAAGGCTTACCAATATTTCATGAGAAATTATTTCTTATACCATTGCCTTTTCTTTGTTTCCCATGGAACACATGGTAGATATGCTTTATGTATTTTATAGTGTAGCTTTAAGATATTTAAGAACAGTTCAGTGACAGTGTTTTTGATTTTTTTTTTGATGTGAACAAATAAATACTGAGTGGTTACGGCACATCAGCCACTTAGTTATGAGGATAACATGAACTTGTAATTATAATTTGAACCAAGATCACTATTTATGGGTATGTGGAATGCAAAGTCTATAACATGTATTAGCTTGGTGTGTCAAGCTTATTTTTGTCCTTTTTTTTTAAATCCATACAGCAGAACCAGTGTATATAATACAATTTCTTAAATATGTTGATTTCCTAACTTAATAAAAATATTGCCATTCAATTTTAGATGACGCTCAGGTCTGTTATTTTATTCAGTGGGTTAATACCAAACTCATACTTTTAAAAGGTATTATTTAAAATCTTTAAAAATTATTTAAAATTTCTGTTAAAGGTGCATTCCACTGTTTTTATGAACAAAGGTCAGTTTCTGCGTCATGAATTATATTCAGCATCTAAAAACAGTTGTGTATTATCTTTCTAAAGTCTGAAAAATAACCCTGATGATTTCATAGTGATGTTCATCAGGGTCTCCTTGGCTTGGGCTTGGGCTTAAAATGTATAACAGAAAGCCAGCTTTATAAACTGGGATGATGTTTGTAAGATGTGGCCCTTTACCAGGCAGTAAATGCTAAACTATGTTATTGGGTCATTCTCTTTTTTTCCCGTCTGCCTTTTGTGAGGCTCCCAACTTTATGCAGGAGCAATACTACTAAATCACTAGCCTGGCTCCGCCCTCCTACGTACTTCTGTTCAATTTTCATTTTCCTTCAGTACTATGTCTGGGTTTGCGGTATATTCTTGGGTTTTCTCCGGTCAAAAAATTACCGGTCCAATCAGCGAACAGAAGGAGTGGCTGTGGAGTGCTTTTTAACTTTAAACATACAGAACAAAGAAACACAAATTGAACAGGAACAAGAACCCTCTCCCACCGCCCACCCTCTGCAGTCTCGAGGAAAACAAAACAAACAAAACAAACAAACAAACAAACGGAAATCACACATTGCCTAATCACTCTCCTCTAGTTCTTGAGGCGCTGAGGTCATTAGTTCTGATATTTGTCGTTTTTCTATAGATTGATAGTCAATGATTTGGCTTTGTTAATCCTTGCTGTAGAGAGCTCAAGCATAACTATGTCCAGAAAATACGCCAATCACTATTTAATACAAAGTGAATGAGGGGGGAGCCAGCGTTGAGCTATCATTTTCTTGGTTGCAGTTGAGCCGGCTAGCCAAATTTTCCTCTGCCTCCCAAGCATGTGTAATTTAGAGTCGTCATTAAGTAACAAAACAATCGGTCAGTAGGAATTCAGCAGATCCAATAGTTTTAAACTTAAAGTTAAACTTTAAACTAAAAGAGGTAGTTAACATTTGTCAATGGAGAGTGGCCAGACTCTGTACAAATGAAATGTACGAGAGTCTGGTAGGACCAGGCTCCTAAATCACTAGAGCACCCCTTTAATGAAGTATTTGAAGTTTCTGTAAATGGCGCTCTTTTTGTTATTTTGAATAATTTGTGGCTTTTACTGCTCATTTTCCAATCTGTGAAATGCATCACTTCATGTGGCAAAGGAGTTTTCCCAGGAAACGGCTGTCAGACAGGTGTTCAGAACTTCAAATTAAACTTTAATGAACTGGGAATGGGTTATGTTCCTTTTGAAAATGTCTCACATTGTTTGAGGCAAAGCTTTAATGGCTTCGGCAGTATTACATTGTCTTTCTTCAGGCAGTAATTTGTTTCTGTTCTGGCTTTTTAGGTCAATTAATGAGTGCTTGTGTAAGTCTAAAAGATTCACTTATAATTCATAACAACTTCTACTAGTTTCCTCCAATGTTTGTCAGAATACCTCCCCACCACCATGCCCCCCTATCCATAAAAAGCCTGCTGTGCTCACTGCAGGGTTTTGTTAATACAGTCCTTTGACTGAAAGACTCCCCCTACCACCGCTAATCTCTTCCGCTGAGATATCCCCCCTCACCATGAGCCATGTTCCACTTTTGGGTCCATGCCATGGTTTTGCATTTTTGATGGTGCGTTGGCGGGTGAAGGAGAGCACAGTGGCACTGTGGTGAAGGAGGGAACTGTGGCGTTCCTCTGTGATGTCTGCTGTGAGATTACAGCAGTGTCACCTGAGGAAACCTAGACAGCTCAGTGTGAGAGCGCACTTGAGTCTTTGCTCTTGCTTGCCTGGGCCGGACATTATTTTTGATTTTTATTCTGCTTGCTGCACACGCTTTCCTTTGAAGTCATTTCTATTTTACATACCCCCTATACTTTTTTTCTTCTCTTTCTTTTACTTCACAGAGCTACAGTGTATACGTATTAACATGAAAGCCAAGTGAGTGACCAGTAGATGGAGTCAAAAGCCAGTCGTCCCACAGTCTGAACTTTTCCTCAATTACACACCAGTTCCCTAAGGTTTACTGTCCTGCTACTGAATTATAAAATAGAAACAGAATAGAAAGCATTAAAAAGTCATGAAGTGGCCAAAGATGTCAGATATCTTAAATTGCCTGCCTCTGTCCTTCCTGGCCTGCAGGACCAGACGGTGCTCGGACAGTCTCCACTGAGTTCTGCCCAGTCAAGGAAAACTGACATAAAGTGAAATGACACTATGACAGAAATAGTCTTCATTAATTATAATGTGGGAGAGGTGGAGTTAAAACCATCCAGAATGCCATGCTGGAAAATAAATATGTCATCTACAGAATACAGATCTTTTCAACATTAAGGCTTTTAAGCTTTCAAGTGAACCAAATACTAGTTGAGCTTTTGATTGTTTCCTAGTGTATGTAGTTTTAGGAAAATGCTTTCCAGAATGAAGTCTTTTTTAGCAGGGAGCTTAATGTATAGAAACCAAACTGACAGGATATTATTAATGTTTTAACCCTGGCCAGGGGGCTTTTACATTTCGCCCATACACAATAAAATGTGCCTTTAATGGGACAAAAAATAATCTAACAGCAAAAGCCCCATAAAATGCAACATTACACTGGCTTTGTCTTATTAGCTCTTTCATTTATCAGTAAGATGGATTCTTGTAAAAACACTTTATTAATGACTTGTTAAAGGAATAGTTCAATATTTTGGGCAATATGCTTATTTGCTTTCTTGCTGAAACAAGAAGATTGAAACCGCTCTCATATCTGTCTGTTAAACATGAAGCTACAGCCAGAGGGAGACAGTTGGCTTAGCTTAGCCTAAAGACAGGAAACGGTCAAATCTGCCAAAATCAACTGAGTTGGATTTCTTGCCATGAGCTAGATGAGAAAATGAATACCACTCTAATGTCTGTACACTAAATAGGCTATTAAACTACGGTCAAGAGACGGTTAGCTTAGCTTAGCATAAAGACAGGAGAATAGGGAAACAGTTAGCTTCGCTCTGTCCAAAGCTACTCACTAACATGAGTACATGATGTTGTATCTCGTTTGTTTAATTTGTACAAAAACTGAAGTGTAATATTGAAAAGTAAAACCACAACTTGTCGCACTTAGGTTTGCATATGAATAAGATATAATATGTTAATTAGTGAGCTTTATAGGTGCTGGTAAGTGGATTTTGTTACCATCAAACAGAGCCAGGCTAGCTCCCATTGTTTCCCCTTTTTATGCTAAATCAAGCTAATTGGCTGCTGGCTGCCTTTTACCGGACAGACAGGAAAGTGCTATTAATCCTCTCATTTAACCATTTAACTTTTGTCAAGAAAGCAACTACAGATAAGCGTATTTTCCAAACAATATGCTTACAACATTTTTAACTTCAGACTCAATGGTTTAATTGAAAGACCCATGTGTTTTACCAACATTTATAACTGCATTATTGCAAAATAGGATTTGTCACAATCTGACAACCCCAAACTGTTCTAACTGTTCTGTTCTAGCTTGTAACTGATCTATAAAACATTATTAAATTATTGATTAACCATTAAAAAATCCTTATGATCCCTTTACAAAGGGTGTTAGAAAGCAGCACCAAACATTTTCTACCTTTCCTATTTCCCCTTAATTTATTTTAAAAATGTGAATTATATTTTTATATGACTTTTAAGCTTTGCACTGAACCAAGATACAAGCTTAAGCGAGGCCTGATTGAAAAATACAGGAAAGGAAGGGCAAGAGTACAAAGGCATTAAATGTGAGTGATGTTTATTGTTATCTATTAAATGTATAATCCCATCACTAATCCCATGCACAGCTCCACTCAGCCTAAAATTCACATATGCAAGAAACAGTGATTATGTTTTCTCCAAAAACTATTATCTTCACAAACCTAATGGTTTCAGGGTTTCACTTTCATTTCTGAAAATGGCCTTTAAGGGAGGAATATTTTTCACATCTTTTGCAAATCATCGCCCTGCTATGAAAGCCCTCATTAGCCTAATGATGGATAGAAAGAGTAAAGGCATGATACCTTTAACAATGTTTGAACCTCTTCAAAGCTGTCTTTTAAGCATTGCCCTACAGAACAAATGTGCCCATGTGGGACAAATCAAGACTGAACTATATTAAATGAATACTGCAGAGCGCCATTATGATGTACAGCAACTAAACTGTCTTAATACAAATGAGCAGATTGAGATTTGTGCTACTCTTTGATAGACTTTCTAATTGCTTGTTCCACTTCATCAGCTTTACCTTGCTTTAATAATTTGGTGTAACAATATGGCTGAAGTGTTGAAAGGAGAAGCTGGTAGATAGTATAATAGTCAGACTGTTCCGTTCCCTGATTCTCTGCTCGAACTGTGAAACGCTGCCATGCAGAAAAGATTAGAGTCTTCACTCGCTTGGTGATTACCCCCCACGACCGCCATGTTGTCTGAACCCTCTCGCCATGAACAGCTGCCAAAAGCTACTGCAGCTCCCTTATGTATGCTAGCTTGAATATGGTGCTTCTGTACTATTGCCAAGGTAGCGGGTTCAATCTCCTTGTGTGCCCACTAGCCAGCAGTTTGAAGGCTGTCAGATGTTGTGGATATACAGCTTGTCAGTCAGTTTTTTCTTAGGGAATGCAGTGAAACTTCTGTAAATAAAGAATCATCACCCAGCTCTGCAGTCCCATTAAGCATTTTATTTTAGCACCTTTTAGATCATTGTTTTGCTTTTATGGCCCACAAATTAAACCTACATTTACACAGTTTGGGCCACTTGGGCAGTGCACATGAAAACAAGCTGTAAACACTGATATATTATCACCTTGTATTCATTTTGAGTCATGTTTCTGACCACCTGGCGATTATATGTCCAATATTCACCCTCCTTTTAGCTCTGTTTTGTTTTCCACTAACTCTTAGCTTTATACTTGTTTTAACCTCTTATAATTGCTATGGCTTTAGTGTTTACACTTGTATGTATGTATGTATGTATGTATGAATGAATGAATGTATGTATGTATGTATGTATGTATGTATGTATGTATGTATGTATGAATGAATGTATGTATGTATGTATGTATGTATGTATATTTATATATATATATATATATATATATATATATATATATATATATATATATATATACTATATGTATTTTTCATGGGAAAAGCGCTGAGACACCCACTGTAGGCTACCTGCACAGCACCAAACAGCAGACAAACTAGCAAGTTAGCAACTAGCTGGTAGTTAGCAACTAGCTGGTGAACAAAGTGGAACATTTAGCAGCTAAAGATACAGATATGTCCCTCAGAAGTTGGTGAAGACCTAAACAGAGCTAAAAGAGATTGAATATTGTACAAAAACTCGACTCAACATGAATATTGCTCTGCGTCTGCTTAATGTGGTAGTAGGCCACTTTGTTCCCCAACATGTTCCCCATAACAACTTATACATTAAGGTGTTAATGTATGTGACATTACTTGATGTGAAGTCCCTAAGTGGCAAAAAAAACCTTTTAATGCAGGTTTACATGTTACGTATATTAAACTGCTGTAAGCATTTAGCTATTTGAGTGTGATACAAGGAATGTTTGTGGACATTTTGAAACAGCTGAGAACAGCTAAGAATGATATCCAACCCATCTAGTTTACTCTCAAGCTGAGTCCTGCCACTCTCTGTTCGAAGACACTGTTTCCAGTCAGTCAAGTTTTTTCAGGAAATGACACGCCTTCAGGACCAGAAGGCGTGTCACACCACTGACCACTCTCACCTGTGGCACTTGTCAGACTTATCTCTGGTAGCGAGAGATAAAGTGTGTGGGTTCACCCAAACAAACCACAGCCTGCAATGACACAGCTTTATCACCAGAGAAACTCACATCAACACACACACACACACACACACACACACACACACACACACACACACACACACACACACACACACACACACACACACACACACACACACAGACACACATGCACCAATTGTTTTGCATAGTAGTCTGCAAGAGCCATTTTCAGCCAAGGTAACCAGGGTGCTTTCAAATCTTGGTGCATGAACCTTCATTGGCAAATGTTATATGTACAAGTTGATTCTATTCTTTCATGTGCATCATCAATAAGATGAAGACAAATATGCAATACATCGTTGCATATTAGCTGCAGTTTTGTTCTCCCCAAGCCTCTTTGTTTTTGTTTTTGATTATTCATCCAGACTGCATAAGTTTAACATTTCTCAAGGCACAACATGAACTTTAGTTATGTCTGCCATCTCACAGCTTGTTCAGTGACCCACCATTATTTAGATTTATGTAAACAAGGACGTTAGGTGTTTCATCCTAGGAATATTTGCATTAAATGCCTCATGGGCTAATCATCACTTTTAAAGGGGTGATGAAAATGCAACATGAATGTACTTGATTAAGACTGAAGATACTTATGTTCACCTTTTGGCTGATACTATATCAGCTACTTTATTGTGTCTTTTCAATCAAGCAATTCTAACTAATGCCTTTAAAGACGGCAGAATCAATATTAACACAGTAGGTATTTGATTCAGGACCCTTTTAATGGCAATAATTATACACTGCAGGCCAACAAGATCTCACATTCATTTTGAGAATTTCCCTTAGAGTTTCGATGACCCCAGCTAGAGCACACTGAGTTATCTCTTCTAAACTGAAAAAAAAATCTAAATGGATGCAGCCAGGAGATTGCTCAGTCTTACTTCTTTTAGACCCTTGTGCAGCATTTGAGATTTGATCATGAAATTTTAATTGACTCACTTAAGCACTGAGGTGGGTATCTGGCTCAGCACTGAGCTGTCTCAGATCCCATCTTTCTAATAGTCCTTTGTCTGTTAGACAATTCATCTCTCGGAGGCAGACAGCTCTTAAAAAGTCCCACAGAACTCAATTCCAGGTCTCGTCCATTTGTCCCTCTACTGTACAAGCTCCCACTTGGAAATGTCTTTTAATAAAAGTGTATGTCTCTCCAACGGTGTGCAGAAAACACAGATTTATACAAGCTGTTACAATAGTGACATAGACACCATAAACCTATACCTATACTGGATGTCTTGATGGAAGTAAAGCTCTTATTAAAAACTCATTTTGAACAAACTGATAGAGATTTAGATTTTTTTGACCTTTAGTTTTGAACTTCTCGGTTCATTTTAGAACTGGAGATGTAAAGGACATCTCGGTAGTATTTTGTGTCGGGCACTGATTCTGAAAATTGTCTTCAGAGGTATAGGTTGAAATGTATTGACAACTTATTAACAGCAGATCTGTGTCCGTTTTATTTTTGTAGGTTTTTATTACAACTTTATTTGAATTTTTTTCTTCACCCATGGCTGATTTCCATTATAAAACAACAGTGATCTTTATTAGGGCTTTGAGACCGCAACGTTTGAAATTATTTGTAGGTTATACCTTTATTTGGACAGCATTTTAAAGAACAAGGTATAAAATAAATGACAAAAGGCAAATAATTACACAAGGTAAAGTGGACACACCAAAGAGGTGATTTCCATAGAGAAAGCTCTTTATATATATATATATATATATATATATATATATATATATATATATATATATATATCATGGATGATTAAGCTTGTAATGCTTGGGGAGGTTGGTCATAAAAAAAAAAAAATGAAAGGTTCTTTTTTGTGTAATCAAACATTTTAGGCTGAAAGGAGACAGGAAAATACATGAAAGATAGGGAGGGTGACAAAGGTCCTAGGGAGGATTTGTATTTAGAGCATCATGAGTTAATTGTTGCGTATTAGCTGTCAGACTTAGCAGGAAGCCACTCACTCCATCTGTGCTAACAAACACCCATTATTAATGAAACTCATGAAATGGAGAGAACATTTCATGTGGCAGCATCAGTTGAAATCCTAATGGCTGCCAGATGTTGAAGAGAGTTACAGTTGTGTAAAATAAAATCAATTCCAAATTCTGAACAATGAAAATGTGTTCTAATATAATGGGGGACATATTGCAGGCTACATTTGTAGCCATGCTACATAGCATGTTAGGCACATGTAAAACAGGACATCCCTGTTAGCCTCAGCTGTACTTTGTGTAGTGCTAATTAGCAAATGTTAGCATGCTAATGCACCAAACGAATGTGATGAACACTGTAAATATTATACCTGCGTCATTTTGTTAGCATTGTCATTGTGAGTGTGTGGCTACGCTAGTGGGAGCATTCAGCAGTGCCTTAATACAGCCTCATAGAGCTTCTAGCTTGTTAAATGTAAGGTTTATAAAGGTTTTAGATCGATTAATCAGACATATTTATGGAATTAAAACCGTCTGGCCAAATAATTTACTCATGCATCCTAATATGGTACTTTTTGCCATCAAAACAAGACTTGGTGGAGCTTTAAGGGCCACATGTCAAACTCCCAATGTGGAGAACAACAAAGTTTAGAGGTCCAATGTGTAGGAATTTCTCCCATCTAGCATTGAGATCATATATCGCAATCAACTCTCTCACGCCACGCAGTTCAAAGTACGTATTACAGCTACAGTAGCCTTCACGCTTCAAAAAGCCGGTCTCTTGCTCTTTTCAATATCCATTTTCTTTTTCTGGGCGAAGTAGAAGACTCCTGTTCCTGAAATTTGGATTTTGAATATGTGTGGTCCTCCATGTTTCCTTCTTCAAACTTGCTGGGGCCGGGAAGCTACGCTACCCATTAGCAGCATTAGCAGCACGTGTGAGTTTATCATGTGACAGCGAAAACGTGAAAGGCGGAGCAGTATGTCCTGTATGTCCCTTACCGGCTAACGTATTTTAAGATGGCACATGAATATGGCGCGTCTACCCCAGTTCATGCGAATGCAAATGTAAAATTTCAATTGATGGTGGTGGTAAATATTCATGAAAAAGGACAAGTTTGTGAATGGGCAACACAGATTTTGATAATGAACAACTAAACACGTTACACACTGGACCTTTAAAGAATAATAACACACTTTAAGTACTATAGACATTACTTTATGGCTATGTCAAATATTTAATAAAAAGTGTGTTTTTGACTATGTGGTAACTTGATGAGTATGAAAAATATAGCAAAAGTGACTGACAGAATACAAAGAAAAAGAAAAAGACCTTAGGCTGAACTTTTGAGGAACCCTGCCCTTGTTATAGTCTGCAGAGGATTACTGTCTGATGAGTTATCAATTTAAACAGAAAAGTGTGTACAGTATGAGAAAGATGAAAGTTGAACCAATTTACAGCAGCGCACTTAATGTCAAGCAAAGCATTCAGCCACATAAAGGCTGTGCTAAGATATGGAAGAATTAAAACAGACGTTTCACCTAAATTCACTTACATTTATAACACTGGATAGTTGAATCAGGTCAGGCTCACACTTCTGGGTATTGTAAATGGCAGGTTCTCCTCACCTGCTTCCTCTGGAGGAAAAGTTTAAAAGTGGTCTCTGCAAGATGTTCCCAGAGTCTGGTATGTAAAACACAACACCAGAAAAGTGAGCATTTTTATATATAATATCAGAAAAAGAAAAGTCACTTTGAAGCTCTCACACAAGGTTTTCAAAGCCTGACAGAAGTTAAAGATGCAAGAGAGAGATATAGAGCAATATGCTCACAGCCGAGAGAGGGGCCGACAGAGCTTTAAAAATAACTGATTGATGGTTCGAACATATGCAAGCCTATTTCTTTCCGCACAGTAGAGCTGAAACCAGATGCTAGAACTACATCACACTAGAATATAATTCCCCCAACATGATAATTTCATATTAAAAAAGTTTCAGCTCCTGAAATTTAGGGGTGAAATACAGACATCTTACAACCTTATGAAATGTTGAGCTACATAATAAAGACAGAACTAACTAGAACTAGGAAACAACTATTAAAATACAGTATTAGAAGGGCACAAGAAGATATAATAGTTCGTAACTTCTAAATAAAGTTCCTGTTTATTATGCAAAGAGGTATACGTACAGATATCTGTACCTGCTTTCTGGAAATAATAACACTATTAGAAAACTTTCAAATAGGACTACCTAGAAATTATGAGCCGAATAGCGGGCTGGGTCTGGGTCCCTCCTCCTCCTCCTGGTAAACGTCTCCCAAGCTGTGTGGGCCTGCTCTCCTCCAAGCAAGCTGCAACCATGGAGGTATTATAAGAAGGCTGCGACACATTTTACAGCCCCACTGATGTGTGTTGTCCCCATGACAACTAACAACAATAGCCATTTTGTTTTGTACTAGTCAAAGTACCACATCAAACAGCTCAATGTCCTTTCTATCCAATTCTATTTCTATGGTTTGAGCACAACGTGACCCTTACTCCAGACAGCAAGTAAGCATAAAGGACATACGCATGCTGTATTTGCCAACAATAAGTTGGGGGATAAATCCATAACCGTGTTCACACATCTTCTCATGATTTTAGAAGAAAGATATTGAGTGGATGCCTGTTATTGAAGTTTGAAGGAGCTTGCCTAACAATCACACCTTCACAACCAATCCTCTGATGATACCTTTTCATACTCAGATGACAGTGCTGTGCTGTAGTAGTAGGCCTACACTGTAGCAGTCCAGCATTGTTACCCCCCAGATGCACATAAAGCTCTAATCCTTATCATTAAAAAATAGCAAGCGAAAGTCTGTCAGAAATTATAGGTGTGCAATCATACAAAGTAAAACCATCTCTCAAGTAGGCTACTGTCTGCACTTAGGTGTTTGAATCTCTATTTATACCCTCTATTGCTCCTGACAGAGTGATGGTTATTAGAATAGGTACACACCTGTCTATACCACTACAATGTGGTTCTGAGTCTGAGGGTTGTAGGAGTCAGACAGTACCAGCTCCCTCAGGCTAGCTGTGAGGAGTTAGTTAGTGGTGACTGAATCACAAAACTATCTCTGACCCATCTCCCCCTCCTCCAGGAAAATGAGCAAGGCCCACTCCCCTGTCCACAGAAATTAATTTGTGCAAGTATGAAGATGTAACCTGCTCAGGGAAGCTGGCAGTTGAAGGACTAAGTTCTAGGTTTATATTGATTTTCATGTTGTTGTTTGTATTGGTGGCTTTGAGGCAGTGCTGAATCCCAAACAAATTGTAGGCTGATTGTGATATAGCCCGACACTACATTGCACTAATAAAGATACACAAATCATAAATAAATCCATGATTTATGCTAAACGCCACATATGCTTTCAGGATTTAAATACCGGCGAATGGGTTAATGTCCTGTGGTTTGACGCAGGAATGGTTAATAGGACAGGCAGCAGGTGGAGAGACATGCAGACAGATGAGCAGCAGCAGTAGGAGCCACTGTGTGCTGACAGTTAGGGCTGAGCCGTGGAGAAATGAGCAACGATTTACTAATTTGTCCCTGCAGCAGGCAAAATTGTTAAAGAAAAAAAAAAAACAGGCTGGTAGAGCTTATACATGCATGGTTTCTCCGTCTGCCTCTGACGTTGAACGGGACGCCAGCGAGTAGCACTTGCAGTCAATTGCTGGGCAAATGACTTGAGGAACTCTAGTCGAAAATCAGCGGACAGAGAAAGCGGTTTTATGGGAAATGAATGTGACCGGGAAACAGCAACCTGAGCTGATCGAGCGACCCGCCAACCTTTTGGTTCCAACTTCGGCAAGTAAACCTATTAATTTAAATGCATTCGAATTAACTTAAATCACAGTGCAGTTTGTCCTATTCCCGTGAGATGTGCTATGTGTAGGGGGGCAGTTACAAAGCGTAAGTTACGCCTTTTATATCTGATGTACCGAGTAAACTCCAAACTGCCTTTAAAAAAACGTCTGTTTAGTGTTTCCTTGCTTATAAATACTTGAGGATAGTTAGAAGGCTTTGAAATAACACTCTTTTCCACATAAATAGCAGCATCTGCACATTTCGGCATATATTTGGCAAACTATGGTGCTCGTACTTGAACAAACTTATAACTTTTACCAATAACATTTGGCAGCACTCCTCCATGCAAATACCGTGATCGTCTAGGGCGGGAGCGAGTGATGTGTGCGTTGCTACAAGTTTGGAACAAATGTCATTCGCATACGGCATTGCTTCGTTTATTATGTGACTACCGAATCCACCAGAAGACCATGCTCATTTTCCAAAGTCCCTTTGTCCATCTGTACGACATATGGAGTTTGACCGATAAGCAAGTACACATTAAACTACTGGATATGTGAGTGCAGGCTGGTGTGACGTTCTTGACTATGAAACGGTGCGTTTTGGTAGATTTTTATATCCGTTGTGATTTGATAGGGTACAGCAGGTGTGCTATACTGACACACAAACACTAGAGTAGCTTAACTATTTTAACTTCGAATTTTGTCGACATTTCTTAAATTTTTTTTTGGAGATTTTTGATTACCCGTAGCTTATTTCTCTGTAGCATCTATGCCTATAATCAAAATAACGGCTACCAGATTAAGGTATTACTGGCTGGTTGTAAAGTTGCAGAGTACTGCAGCTGCATTAATTATATTAAGACTATTCTCACCTATTCTCATTATTTTCTTTTGTCAGACACAGTGTGTAGTGAGCTGAGCTTTCTTGGGGGCTTCACATGTAATTGGGCATTGTGGTTAGGCTACTTTAACAAGAATTATTTTGGCCTTTTTTTATTATATATTATTATATTATTCTTCCATATTCTGTGTTGACTGCTTAAATTAAAATCCAACACATAAAACATCATATGTTGTCTAAGATTGAACCAAGTACAATCTAGGCTAATCGGAAGAGGGGGAGGGGAATGACATTTTTCAGTTTACATTACACTTGATGATGATGATTTGACTTATCTGCCAGTCTACATCTTTCCATGTAGGCCTACACCTTGCATTGTTTTTCTGTATTGGTCAGTCTTCCATCCTAGTTGGCTAAACACGAGCCATATTTGCTGCATGGTATTCAGCTGTCGGTCGGTTATTGCCTCCACTGGATACATAGCACCTTTAGTTTTAACTGTCCCCGGAGTCCTGCTTTGTGGGCACTTCCAATTCACAAAGCATTTGCTTTTAGAACTTAATTCTGCTTAGAGTGTGCTCAGTTTTTACACATTTCCCACTTACCACTGACTGATGGCTACAATTATCCAGTACACAGAGTTCCCTGTTGAAATAGGCTCTCCCAGAAACTCAGTAATGTCTGCAAGGCTTTCACTCCATCATGCATATTTGTGATCACCTACCTGGTATACAGTTTCAGGGTGTTAAGCGTGGACTTGATTGCATCTCCACAGTAAATAAACTTTTTGCAGGTCCTTAAACAGCTGTAATCAGAAAGGCTTGCAAGTGGCCTTCAATCAAATTCAGTGAGCCTGAAACGGCTCTTTAAAATTCTTGCATTTGGCTTTTTGAAACATGCAGAAATGGTTTTCCTCATGTTTTTAATTGGCAATCACTGATCAATTAGATTAAATGGCTGGCTAGGCACGCTTCTTATTTTAACATGGTTCACTGGGTGCATAAGAAATATCAGATGTCTCTTATGATTAAGTGTCTGAATAGTGATTAGTATGAGGATTCTCTGTAATCCAGGTTACAGCAGAAGTAAGTAATCAAAGGTTTGTGTTTGTAAAGGTATATTTGGTGCTGAAGGTGTTTTAATAGCCGTCTAGATAACAAGACTTATACAAGAGACAAGCAGAACGTTCGGTGTCTACAGTGTGTGCATGAGTCTGGCTGCGTGTTTGAATTGTTTGTCAGGGTATATTAGCGCTGTGACGGACAGTCAGCGTTTTCAGGGCGTTTACCTGCCTCCCCACGTTAGGAGAGACTTCATCCCGTCTCAGTTCAAGCATCCCCGTCTCAGATCAAGCATCCCTGTCTCAGTTCAAGCAGGATTTTTGTCATGCGAGGACTTTAAAATGCACTTTGTACACTTCTGTAGCTAATAGCATAATTCTCTCCTGGAGTGTAAATCCATTACAAAGTGTGTGTGTGAAGTGAAGTCCTTAAGTTCTTAGTAACAGCAAGCTGGTTTCAGTGATTTAGTGATATTCTAAATTGGGTTGCAACTTAAGAAAACATCTGGAGCTGTTTGGACCAGCTGTTCGCAAGTTCAAACTTAGCCTATAGTTGTAACGTAGCCTGAGTGTTTACTAAGTGGAGTTTTACGCATCAAATAAAAAAATAAATTAAAACAGGTGGCATCACAGAAACTAGTTCTTGCGTATAGATTAGTTGTTACTAAATATGAACACAGCAATCCGGGATGGGAGAAAAACATGCTAGTTTATTGGAATTTCTTCAAACCAATTGTTGCGGCTGTAAGCAGTCCAAAGTGCTGCCGCGAGGGACTAAAAACTGAGAGATGCATAAACGCATTGTGACGTGCTCGAGATTGTATTGCAGTGATTTATTCCTACACACGTAGAATACAACTACTACTGCAGTTACCAAATGTAGAATTACTTTGTGTCGCTATAAGTGCGTTAGTGCGGTGGTCAACAGAAAGTGTTCGCTCCCACCCTCACCCCCTCTCCGTCAAAGCCCAAAAAACCCAGGTGAAGCAAACAAACATGTTATCACTTCCGCTCAAACCGCGATGAACATCACCACCTACAACACAAGTGCACAATTTATTAATAATAATAATAACAACAATAATAGCATTGAGGCCATAAACAACAGTATGTGGCTCCTACATCAACCACAGTAGTCTTGGGTGGCGCTAAGCTGCAAAATAGCCTCAGGAAGGAACTTGTTTTGGTGGAACGTGTATGTTCAAAAGTTGTTTTAGTCGTGCAACAGAAAACTCAGATTGGACAGATATTCTAGCTAGCTGTCTGGATTTACCCTGCAGAGATCTGAGGAGCAGTTAACCATAGTCCTCATAAATCCACCAGGGGTTTAAATTTACAACACAAAGAAAGCGGAAGGTAACGGACATCTGCGAACGGACATCCGAAAAGAGTGACATCCGGCGGAATTTCTGGCAGAACGAGGGCAATCCCGGAAGTGAAACGTCGTGGATATAGACTACGTACAATATCATACAAACCCGTTGAATGCGTCAAACTGAACCAACTGACAAAACTGTTAGCTTGCTCATATATGAGAGTAAAAAAGGAACAGTAACATGGGTTGACATATCTGACCTAAACTTGATAAATGCTGTTAAATACTGTTGTAAAGATTTTAAATTCATCTCACCCAGAATTCACACACATCCATACATGATTGCACTGACTGTTGGTGATATTGACTTGTTAGTCAACATAACCTGTACAGAGGGAACAAGCCACGAGGTAAACCCAAAACTCGGATCACTACAAATGGGATTAAATACAGTGTGATGCAGTATGATTATCAGGCAATCAAACCCTTGTCCCTTTCTAAAGGCATAACAAATAAGTGGCATGCATGTCATAGGAAATTTCCAACCCCCTGTGGTCACACGCCTGAGGGTGTCTCTTGGCAAGAGCTGCAGAAGCATAATTATACCCCGGTGGAGTGTGAAAGTCGATGCTTCGTATTCAGGAAGTCAATCATATTTTAACCAAATCACTCCAGTTGGAGCATGAATATGTATTCTCTTTTAACTTTTCATTTTCCCAGAGCTATTCAGGCAATTGGAAAGCACACAAAACAATCAGACCTTATACTGTCAAACTGAAATTCAGTTTCTTAAAAAAAAGGTAATATTTAGTCTCTTTAATGGCCTGAGCAATATTCAATTTTCCTCCTGTCATTGGAGTCAGTCCTTCAAAATGAATGTGTCATTCAATGACCCCAGAGTAAGAGTGCAAACACGTTGTTTGGCTCCTTCCTCCTTATGCTGTATTAAATGTTAGTAATACTGTACAAACCATTATATATAGATGTAGTGTGTGTGTATGTATGTATATATCTCTCTCTCTCTCTCTCTCTCTGTCAGGTGGCTCCACAGTTTCACTTTAAATTTTTTAAGACATATGAACTAATGACGGGAACTCGAGGAACCCATGAGATTTGTGCATTAGGCCAAAGGGCAGCCTCTAGTGTTATATCATAAATTTGTATTTTTTTCAAAGCTTATAATTAGTCCCTCTAGGAAGTGCAAAGATACATAATACAGTGTTCTGCACACTCATACTCCGTAATTCAACTAACTACAAAACCAGGCTGTAATTAAAGTCTTAATTAGATAGGGTTTTTAATTGTTTAAATGTCAAGAGGATATGTTGTGTCATAATCCTGATGCATCAAAACAAGTGGCGCTGTCACTGTTTGAGAACCTTCCTTGAAATGTTTTCTTAGCAAATAAAAGGAAACTGGTCTTCTGCATTATTAATACCCACAGTGTTTCATTAGCATTCTTATTTAGATTTGAGGCAGGAAATTTATGCATTTTAATATCCCCATTCATTTCCAAGTGAGATATAAAGGAATCTACCATGTCCCTTTACCAACTGATAGTGGATTGTT